>NC_069720.1:21255534-21413034 GCF_027358585.1 Pangasianodon hypophthalmus
GCGCCCATGACCCTGTCGCCAGTTCACGAGTTGTCCTTCCTTGGTCCACATTTAGTAAGAACTACCCACTGCCTACTGGGAACACCCCACGAGATCTGCCATTTTTGAGATGCTCTGACCCAGTCAGCTAGCCATCATGATTTGGCCCTTGTCAAAGTCACTCAGATCCTTATGCGTACCCATTTTTCCTGATTCCAACACATCATCTTGAAGAACTGACTGTTTACTTGCTGCCTAATATATCCCATCCCTTGCCATTGTAACAAGATAATAAATGTTAGTCACTTCATCTGTCAGTGGTTTTAATGTTATGGCTGATCGGTGTATCAATAAGGCATTTGGAATACGTTATAAGGTACGAGATGATCTTGAGAATACTCCTCCTATTTGTGCTGCGTTCTCACCTGAGCATGCGCACCAATGCAGGAATGCCTCCTGATTTGAAGATGGCCAGTAAGCCCTCACGCTGATGTGACAGGTTGTGCAGGATGCTGGCGGTGGCACGGGCTGTCTCCATGTCGCTCGTGTTCTGCATGGCCCTCACCACAGCCGCAACCATCTGGGGCGACTGCATCAGAGCACGCCGGGATGCCTCCTTCCGCGTCAGCTGGTTCACAATCTGTGCCGCCTTGTTCACCACCACCTGGACAAGTGGACAAAGTCAGAGGTTAACAGTTTTCTCAGCATGCATGGATTTAATATTCATTTGTTAAAAAAAAAATTATGTTCTGCCCAGATCATTTCTTTAATTTTAAATGTCATGTATTTTGCAGAAATGTTAATGATCTTTGACCAATACCATTTTTATACCATATAAAACATAGGAATGTAATTAATAGGGATGCAGCAACATTACATTTACATACCATGAAAATAACCTAAATCTTTTATTTATAATAATAATAATAATCTTGTTTTTGAAGAAAAAAACAAAAGAAAAAGCTACATATTTTCCTGCCTCATTGAACACCATTTGAACTGAAAAGGAACTGCAGCATTTGAAACACACTTCAATGTGTTGCTTGATTAGATCAAAATATATCTAGGATTTTTAGACAGGATGCACTCCTGTCTCAAAGATGTGTGTTGCAATGCTAATTAGCAACTAAAATTTGCTGTCTATCTTGCCAGCCACCTCCTGAATGAAAGTGTTGCAATAATACGCATACTCTACAACTGATTGTCAGCATTATCTATTCACTACTATCTTAATATCTAATCTATCACAGAGTAACTACAGGTAATTGTAGAAAGCCCTCTTTAGGTACCTGGTCATCATCATTAAGCAGTTTGGTGAGTTCAGGAACAGCGCGGGTTGCCAGCTCAGCGTCATCTTGGTAGTTAATCAGGTGGATGATGGCTGACTTGAGCATTTGCGAAGGCTCGGCCAGCTTCTGCACGTTGGTCTGCTGGGACAAATCCACCTGGGTGGACAAAATGGTCGTCCCCTCCACCATTGTCTCAGGGAACATGGCCTGCCTCACTCGATGGGCTCGGGTCATGGTGTACTGTGACTCCAGGTCTGAATGAGAGAGTTTGCATGTATGTATATGGTCAGCAATGGAGATGAGGAAATGGCTGTATTTCTTTGTACTGTAAATAGGAACAAAAGCCTGAAAACAGGAACAAAAATCTGGGCTAATTGTCTGTGTGCATGAATGTAAATGTCATGGTAACTAGAGCAAGCTCAAATTATAAAGGCAAAGTATGGCCAAATCCAAATTTAAACATGATGGGTATGACTAAGTTGACAGTGCACCCACAGATAAAATAGATAAGAAATGGCAAGGCTGCTTTCTGTTTATGTTCCAGTGTCAATTTTTTTTTCTGCATTCCTGTTTTAATGTACAAAATGTATGTCTGTCTATGTTGTAGCTACACTCATGTCTTTATAGCAGGTCTACCTACCATGTAGAGGCACCTTTTTAGATAAACAAATACTGCTGCCATCAGTTTTTATGCATAATTTGGAAGCATCTCAATCAAAAAAAGTTGCTCAAATAATATCTGTATGGTGGACCATTCCCAGCACAGCATTAACACTGAAATGGTAGTGACACGGTAGTGTGGAGATGGTACGAGTGCATCAGACAGAGCAGCATTGTAATGGATTTCTAATTCATTTCAATTTTATTTATATAGCACTTTTAGCAATGGACATTGCCACAAATCAGCTATCTGGATATGGATTTAGATCCCTAATGAGCAAGCCAGAAGTGACAGTGGGAAAGGAAAACTCCCTGAGGGGAAAAGAGGAAGAAATCTTGAAATGATCCAAACACAAAAGGGAACCTATCTACTTCTGGGTGACACCGGATAGTGCGATTATGAGTTATTACTACATTACAGTTCCGCAAGTGTATAGTATAGAATCAAGAAGTGCTAAGTGTGCAGAAAGGCTCTGCGTATAATAAAATTGACAGTAAAATGTACAGGGTTAAAAAAAATAAAATAAATAAAAACCCTAGACTGATCCACTCAAGATAGCGCAACACTCATTACCATGTCAGTGTGGTCAGTGTGCTGGGAAAGATCCCCCACATAGTTCGTATCTGGTTACAGATGTCACTTTCAATCAATGTACAGGGTAGACAGGGGCTTACAAACTGTATTAAGCAACAGGTACAGTTAACAATTGTATACCTACAAACTGCACCTAAAGTTAGTGTGGGTACAAGGTAAGTATTACAAGTAGTTCAAAAGCTGTTCAAACCAATCGTTACACGTTTGCAATAAAATAAGACAATCAAGTATAAAATGAAGCAATTAAAGTATGTAATGTGTCTGTGTCTCTCACCTGCAGGGTTCTTAGTAACTGAGGTGTAGGTGTCATCTTCAGCACGCACTGTGGTGGCCCCTGACTGGATGCCTGAATCTGTTGTATAATATGTCTTCTGCCACTCTGTAACCTTCACTACACCTTCTTGCTCACCCACTACGCAAACACACACACTATTAGCCAAACCCAACTAATGACAGACTGAATAACAATCATGGTATTCTCTGCAAACTTTAAAATTCCTCATCAGCCTATTCAAGAAAATGTGATTTTATGGGAAACAAAAACACGCAAAGACAACAAGTTGACATGTACGCTGTAGATGTTTTAGGAGGTTTTAGAAAGTCAGCTTGTCATTGTCTAATAAATCTTCATCACACTTACCATAAAGCTTCTTGAAAGAAACCAGGTCAGTAAGACATTCAATTAAAGGACATGACCTTTTTTTTTTTTTTTTTAAATTTGAGTTAATGCATGACTGGATTCTGTTCTCTTTTTTCGTGAATCTCACAGTACATTATCTAGATGCAAATCTTGCTTTCTCAACTGGGCTTTACTTCTCTAATGGTAAAGCATAATACTCAGTATTGCAATGCCAAAAGCCAAAATAATTTTGTAATTTATTTACACTCATTGCTGTAGTACTTATTTAATATTTTACAATGCCAACTGATTGTTATAATTATAAATAAAATTATGTCTAATTAAATAGCACTCTTCTAAAATGTTAATTTACAGGACTTACTTTGCATTGCCATCATTGCTTCTTTGGCTCAATCCAAGCAAAATTTTAAAACCTGCACACACACAAAAAAAAAAACAAAAGGGTTAGTCAAAAATTACAGACTTTTACACGATCACTCATGCAATTGTTATTTGTTGGGTTTTATTTTTTAAATAATAACCTAACATCAGCTGGCCTGAGGAAAGGAACAACAAAAACAATACACTTTTCAGCAAGTTCAGCTTGAGCAAAACTCGTGAGACGATCGTGTGTGCAGAGAGGAGCAGGGCAAGTGTGCAAGTGTGGGCGTGTGCGTAGCGATGGTAGGGAGGGGCACACTGTGCGAGAGGAACCTTTGACCTGTGTCTCCACCCACAAAGTCTGTGTGGGATTGAACAAGCTGTAATAACCACAACAACTCACAGAACCGGCTAGGCATGATTCACCCTTCACACACCCCATATACACCTAATGCTTCCTGAGATTTCTCTCCAATTAAACTACTTTTAAATTTCACCTTATGTCTCTAATTTTTCTATGTCAATTCAACACTATTATGTTCTTTATGGATTCCTTTTCCCCACCTCACACATCTACAACCTAAATAGAAATCAACACTCGAAACATGGTAGTTCATGAAACCGAGGTATAGGCAAAGTGGATTTGCTTATCAGAAAAAAATCTCATATCTTGCTACTAACTACCCTGCTTGACTGTCCTAATTTCATCTTCTTCCCTCCATTTGAGTCTTTTGTTTCTTAACTGCTCCCTGGGTGTTTTGCCCTCTCCTTTTCACTCTCACCATCCTCCTCTTTCTCTCTCACAAACACTTTATCCTACCTACACATATGGGTGCTCTGACTGTACGATGATAAAGCCAGTGTGAGCAATTCTCATGAAATTTACCAACAATCATTTAACCAAAACATTTATGATGATATGATGCATCATGCACCTAGTTTTCATTTTTCCAAAACATAAAAAACACACTTGTCTTTAGGATTGGCTGCATTGTTTCCCATGTCATGTGTTCTAGCACCTGGGCCCATATATAGCTATGAGGGGGTTGACAGTTCCAAATGTTTTCTCATGGGTGGTAAACTTGAAACATGCATCTCAGCTGATTATATCTACACACATATGTAAATTATTTTTGCTATAATGACATTCACAAAAAGTCAATGTCAAGCTAACCATTCCCTTACTTTGTTCTAATCACGTTGTATTGGCTACCAGCAGCTATGGTGAGAAACCATGCATTTGTTTCAGGCAGATCTGGTTTTATTAGGCAAGATGCCATTTTCATCATATAATTATGTTATCCTAATCATTTTCAGTGGAACTGCCATGAAGGTGTTTCATTTCCTACACCTATTAACATTATGATTGATGATAAATCATGCTTCCAGTACTGTCTGGGTTCCACCCAAAATGTATAAACGTGCCACACTTGTATCACTTAAAATCAGATAGTAATGAATTCCTGGCTACACCACTGTTAAAAACTTTCTCTATACGCAATGCATAATCACATCAGTACTGAAATCTTATGTTCACAGAATAATAAAAATCACAAATGCAAGTAAACTAGCCATGTTTCATAAGGCAAGTATATTTCTTCAAAGTACAAAAAAAAAAGAAACCCAAAACCTCATTTAATAAGCTACAGTGTCAATGGTAATCGATTAAACACCATTTACACCGAGGACAGCCACTCCATGTTTACTAAAGGGTGTGTGTGATATTTAACCTTTTTTATTGATGACATCTAATTTTTCAAAAAGCAAACCACACGGTAATTGCAAACCTAGATTCTGGTGGAGTTAGAATTAACAGAAGACAGCATAAGGAGCAAGTTTGGATTCAACTTAACTATTTGAGATAAGAAAACAGCAATTAAAGCTTCATATCCAGCCATCTGCTCACCACATATGAATGTGAGATTTGATTACTGGTTATTCTATGATTTAAACAAAAGATAATATCTTTATTAGTTCATCTTTACAAGCATGGAATTATGAAATAAAGTTGCATTCCTAAATACTTGCCTTTTTTAGGGCTTTATACATTGCTTATTGTCATTTAAGACCAAAATGTTTCTCTGAATGGCTTTATACATATCGGTGTAAGAAACATATTTTCTTGAACCGTTTGTCTGAATGAATCTACAGAGAGTGTCCCAAAAGTCTCCATACATAGGGGAAATTAACACTATTTAGCAAAATGTCTTCCAAACCTTTACATACTGAGTTTATATTATATATTTTTTTCAGACAGCCTTTAAGAATACCTTTGACAAAAGAAGAACGTATGGAAATCATTCTCATAGCTGGATCGGGAAGCTGTCGCAAGGTTGCGATGGACTTTAACAGGAAACACGGCAAACACATCACGCACAACACCATTTCCAAGACTGGAAGTGTTGCGGATCAACCGAGAAGTGGACGTCCACTGACGAAGGCACAACCGATGTGGCGCTGGCTTACACAGTCCCCTATGTATGGAGACTTTTGGGACACCCTGTATATCAATCATAATCTGTTTTTTTTTTTGTCTTAAACTAAGACAAAACTTAAAACTATATAACCATGTCTTGTTTATTATCAATATCATTTGATATGAGATTTAAAATCTAAAAGTGCTCATCAAAAATGCAAAGAACACAATGCTCATAGTTCATGATGTTATCTAATGCAATCTAAACGGATATGTCCTTATAACAGGTTATATGATATATCGTAACATTCCATGCACGTCTTTGGTCAGCGATTATGCTCCTTAGATAAGGACTGCAACATTTCTAAGGCATCTGTCTTACTGCAGTATTGCACAGATACCAAAATCCTGCTGATTATGTACGGTGTAGATCACTAAATATTATAAACTGTTATGCAATTATTGTTGCATAAAAATTTAATATCAGCACATGCTTTGATCATCTCATTAAATCCTTAAGACTTCACACAAGCCCTTCAAAAGCAATCCAGCGCTGGACTCCCACACAGAAACAAACAATCCTCTAAGCAGCAGGAATTTGACACTTGGCAACTCCTCAATGCAAAAGACATAAGTGGTGCGCAAGTAAGTGGAGACGCGTATGCTCGAATCTACTGCACATTCAAGAAAGGGTGTTAATAACATGGCTAGGCTGTGGAGATGGAAGTAGAGGGTTCCTGCTAAACTTGGCATTAACACCTTCCACATATGCACAAACTCACACTCAAGGACACAGAACTAAATCTTTATGTAGGGCTTCAACACATAGATTATAGGGATAAAACAAGGCCATTGATTACTGAGCATTTTATTTTGCTTTTCTGAGGTTGCTGCTCGAAAAATACATATTACAAAATGAATTTATATGGTGTCCCAAGGCTCTTGTTCTACCCATTAAAACACACCAACCATGGACGAGAGGATCAAGGATATTAGTATCTACAAAAATGTCTTAGAGTCCAGTTAACATATAAATATGCTCCGTCATGCTCTGTCACAAGATCCGTGATTATGCTTCAAAGTCATACTTTTACACAGATATATGTTTAACTAAAAAAAGTGCCAAACGTGTCTGAGGAAAAACACTATAAATGCATAAAGACAGTTTTTTTAATAGCAGCTAGTGGTATTGTTTGCAATATATGTCACAGCGCTCTTCACACAACAAACATGTAATCGCATAACTGCGCTTCAGTAGCACTTGTGTATTTGCCAAGAACTGGACTGCACCTGAATGAAACCCGAAAAGACACCCTGTTTACTGTTGCCAGGGGGATGATAAGAACATGTACAAACACGTAACAGGTATTACTGGTGTCCTCCTCCCATGAAGCAACACATTATGCTGTCTCAACTTTCCCGCTGAAGGAGGGGTGTGACTACTTTCCCAAGAACTCCTTCGCCTTACTATGTAGTCAAATTAGCTAAGTAAATCATTTTTCTTCGGAGTATGACTAATATGGTGGTCATGCCTGTTTTATTTTATTCACGTTATATGATCACAGAATGGTGTTATTGTAGAATATCTCATTAAGCACTGTTCAGCCATTAAACTGTACCGCTCTACTGCAGTCCACTGAAGAGACTGTACTTCTCTGTACACGCGCCAGCTGACAGCAACATGTTTAATGTACGGACGTAGGAAAATGAAAAAGAATGACAGCCCATGTATATGTTTTTCTTTGTTAAACAACAAGACATTTTCATAATCTGTTTATTATTAGGCTTAGATTGAGTAGAGTGTCAATAAGATGGAAAAAAATATCTTTCTGTCTACACTTTTATACTGCTTTTACATACTCTCTATTTAAGAATGATTTCCATCACTGAGAATTAATACCAACATTCAACCTTATTTATCAATCAAGGCTGCGCGTAAAACTAAAACTAAAAATTCCCCACCCAATTTTACAAATATTTTAGTAGGACTGATTTTCTTCAAAAATTGTTGATTAATGCTAATCACCTGTAAATGAATAAGTGGCACATTCAGATCATAGCTGATTTACATTTCGTGACACCCAAAAAACTACACTATATGGCCAAAAGTATGTGGACACCTGACCATTACACCCGTATGTGGTTTTTCCCCAAGGTTTGAAGCACATAATTGTATAGAATGTCTGTGTATGCTGTAGCATTAAGATTTATTTTCATTATAACTAAGAAGCCTAAACCTGTTCCAGCATGACAATGACCCTGTGTACAAAGCGAGCTCCATGAAGACGTGGTGTGTGAAGGTTGGAGTGGAAGAACTCGAGTGTCCTGCACAGAGCCCTGACCTCAACCCCACTGAACACCTTTGGGATGAACTGTAACACCGACTGAGCCCCAGACCTCCTCACCAACATCAGCGCCTGACGTCACTAATGCTCTTGTAGCTGAATGATCACAAATCCCCACAGCCACGCTCCAACATCTAGTGGAAAGCCTTCCCAGAAGAGTGGAGCTTATTATAACAGCAAAAGGGGGACTAAATCTGGAATGGGATGTTCAACAAACACATATGGGAGTGATTGGTCAGGTGATCACATACTTTTGGCCATATAGTGTACATAAAGGGCAACAATCACAGAGAGATGAAAACAAAAATGAAGCGTGCCTCCTAAGTGTGGCACAGGTTGAAGCAAGTTGGCTACTGTCACATGCTAACTCTTCCTCCATTTATATTTATTTTTTCCTTTTTCTTAACGGAATAAGGGAGTCTGACAATATTGAAAGTCTGACAAAGTTTATGTGCAATGGAAAAAGTAAGTTATTTAAACCTGACAACATAATCTGTATATAAAACTGCAGTAACTTGTGTCAATTATACTGTTTGAAAAAAATCAACTGTTTCACATTAGTGAATCCCCATATATATACACATTTCCACAAACTCAGGAGCTCTTGTATAATACCACATTTCTTGTTTAAATGGTGCTGCAAACGATTTATGAATAAATTGGTTCCTATCCAGTTTGATAAATGAGGTCCATTATGTCCAGAGCTGCAAAACTATAAACAACACTGTGATTTGATTTCTGCTTAGCTCTAAGAATTCTGATTTTCCCATGTGATCCTCCCACTCTTTCAGACTAGTCGCTCACAATCATCATATCTTATTCATTAATCAGTTCACAGCAGTAAACAGTTTAAGTATAAACCAAACAAAACCTTCGAGTTTTGTACTGTGATAAGCGTAAATTGACTGCACAGGCTTTCCTATTACAGCTACACACTCCAATGCACCCCTTTTCCTAGGCAGGTCTGGAAACAGACAGCCTAAATATGCTTAGATTTACAGTACAGTGCTGATATAATGCTCATATACAGATAAGACATTGCTGCAGACTTTGGACTTCAGTCCATGGGTGAGTTAATGAATAACTTTTAACTCAGTTTACCTGGAAGATTTTTACATCTTAATTCTTACTCGTCTCTACTATGAACCCCCTCCCTGCTCCCCGGGGCATACTCAGTGTGTTGTTGTGGATTAGCCACAGACAAAGTTGGAGATCAGGCCACAGTGTAACATGGTACAGTCATACCAGGCCTGACCAAGCCCAGCACTTCAGCTCTCTAATCCTGGTGTGACATTCCTCACTCAGAGCATTCTCTCACATTCTCTCCACCCCTTCCCTCAGTTGCTCACTCACTGTACTTGTCCTTCATTGGCACTGACTGTGTCTCCCATTATCACCCTTAAAGATCTCTCTCCCAGACTCTCTCACTCACAGCCACACCCAAAGGGGAAAAAAGAGAAATGAAGCAAGAAAATCAGATGGTTGACAGAGTTGCGATTCTAATAAACATTTGTTGTTTCTGTGACTCTCCTCCTTTCCCCCAGGGTTGAGGAGGGCCATGGCATTTAGGTGTGGCTTGGGTGTGTTTGCTTTTTACTCATCTTGATAGCACAGTGTGAGGTTTGAGCCACCACTTCGACAGATCTTGAGCAATAGTCATAATCTTGATTTTAACAACATATTGATCATTTACGTAAAATAATTGGCAAACTGAGGTGTAGTTCTGTCCTTCACCTACATAAAGCCCTCACAAAAATTTCCCACAAACGGCCAGGTGCAATGAGAAAAATTGCTACAGAAATGAGGAGTCTGCCATCCAATTAGCCGGGTTTGTTTGTGGTACATACAGACACAAATTCTTCCTTCTGTGATATGCTAGGAGCTCAAATGCGTGCACAGACACACATGAACACACACTCACACACACACACCATTGCGGAGTTAATGGCTCTAGAAGCAGACAGAGCAACCAGCTGAGTCCATACTGTTAAGAGCCTGTGGTCAGGGAGTACTCCCCAGACATAGGCTAGTTTCCGCTGAAAAAGGAGCGATATGCGAGTGAGCAGGTGGCCGGCGCTAGACTGGTGAACTTAACCTCAGGCAAAATACGTACGTTTTTGCAATACATCTACATCAGCCAGCTCAGTCCATTCCACTGGTATTATAGCAGCCTAGAAAAATTATGGAGCTCTACTGCTGTAATTTAAATACTACTAATAAAAACCCTTTTGGGGACTTTGTTTTGGAAAAAGTCCCAAATGAAATGTGTGATATCTGCTGCGGTGTTGCTTTCTTCCATTAATCACAAATGATGATGATGCTCCAGCAGCATCTTAATTGCCTCTCTCCATCCGTTAACTCATCCAATAAAGAAACAAGCATCTGTAGCATCTTCAGAGACACAAATTAAATGTCTCACGTCTTTTGAAAAATATATTTGCTTTTCTTCGGGTCCTTAAATTGAAATAATGTCAATACAAATCGCATGGCACAGGCTCATTATGTTGGCACTGCATTTTTTTTCCCCAGAGGTAACTGAAATAAATCATGAAGCTTTATAAGGCAGTCAGGAGGCAACGCAGTCTGGTGGCAAGTGATACTACTCAGGAATGCCAGAAGTATCTATCATTATGGTCCTACTCCAACACCCACTTTCTGCATGCTTTGACAAACTGCATCATTCTTTCCTATAAAGGACAATTATTTGAATGGAAAACTCAAACCATCAGAACCATAAAAAATACACACAAAAACAAGGCACTGGATCTGTAAGAGCATGTTTTAACTCAATTGTTGTAAACTAGTCGTACCAGTCAGAGAACAGAAATGGGCTTGAGAAGTTGTGACATCTATGAACAATATCACTGCGTAAAAATCCTTCTTTGTGAGCACACATGATTCTCATTAACACAAATGTGTTGCAAAATCCCAGTGTGCAATAACATTTCTAAAGAGCTCACTAAGATGAGCAGTTTTAAGCTGGACTTGGAAGTTGCATTTTTCATGCAGAGGACATGAAAGCATAAAAACATGTTCTCCCTGCATTCCTGAGAAAGGGGGGGGGGAGAGAGAGAGAGAGAGAGAGAGAGAGAGTGTGAGAGAAGGGGGGGGGGGGGTTCAAGAGGGCAAGAAAAGTGCCTTGATGGACAGTGGAGTGAATCAGAGCCTGTTCTGGATGATGGATTCACTTCACAGAAGCATGAAAAGAGAGAGATATGAGAACGAGGCCAAGTTCAGTTTACCAAGAATAAGCCCTGGCACTGAACAACTGTGCAGATTATATCCACTACCCCCTACAGCCTTCTGTCCACTAAACAGGAAAACAACAGGATGCCTATTTTGATCTAGATATTGCAGATTTTTATGAATAATAACCTGGACTCCAAAATTGGTCAGAAAAAGGCCTTCTGAGAGAATTACATGGTGTAAGGATTGCAATTTTAGCAGGATGCTGTCGTATTCTTTATCTACTGCTACATCTCTCTCAATAAGCAGTTCAAGATAAAAAAAAAATGTCATTTTAAATGGCACAGTAAAAGGTTTTTAGTCTTTTATTAAGCCTGCTATTCTGGTATATTTGGGGGTTAGCAGGGATAGGTATGCATCACAGGTGAGGGAAAGTGACAGCTGGTGAATATTTCATTGGCTTGAGGAGCACTATGGGAAGCTGTGCAGCCAGAGCAAAAAGCTGACGAGACAATGAAAAGTATAACAATACAACAGTCTCTATAAAAAGAGAAAGAAAAATGTGATCAGTGTTTCAAAGGTTAAAAAAAATCAGTGTGAATTAAGAACAAAGATACACACGATGTAGGCCTATACAGGGATATTTAAGGTTTTCTTCTTCCTCAAATTTCCAGAAAAATAAAAGAACTCCCACACGATGCAAAGCAATCCAGCGATACACCCTCCAGGATTCGATCAAGTTTGAGTCCCATCTGTGCCCTTTCTGTCTGGTCCCTGAGGATTTAATTGACTTTGTTCTCATTAGGGAGGAAGTATGGCACAGCCAGTCGGATGTGCGTATTGATGTGCAGTAGAAATGAGTGCTTAGCATTGTCCTCTCAGTACAAGCACATGTTCATCAACACTGCAAGAGTAAAAACCTGTCACCACACTCAGTCGATGTGGTCCTGTTACACCATAAAGAAAATGGCTGAATTTAATTCACGCATTAAGAAATCCAAAAGAGAACCAAATCCATCTAGATGTGACCCTGAGACGTTGGGATAAAATATAGGCAGCTTTATTTAGAATGCTTAATCACTGCTGTGACTCCGGTGTGTGAACTGTGTGTGAATGGCTTTATTTGTTTCCCCACCCTTGTCTGCTTCCTGGATGACACACGCCTAACCGCTTTTACATCACTGACCAAATAAGACAAACAATATGGAAGACAATTGTTTGGACAGTGCTTTCTTTGTGAGACATCTTTCTTTATCACTCGCTCAACAACATCCTTCAAAATTTACCAATATTATGGGATTCAATTCAGAATAGCACTTGATGGAGTCCAAAATGTTCTTTCATTAAATTATTCATAATTAAGGTTTACAAACACAAATCGGCCTTGATCTGTTCTGTTGGTTATGATGGCTTGGGCAGCTCACCTTCCTTTGCCATTAAAAACAGACTTAGATAACATAAAGAGAGACTGGGATATCCATAAGATGGCACAAAACATGAATACAGGCTGATAACTATTAAGATGTTCTTAATTATAGAATGCGTAGTATTCAAGCTGAAAATGATTCGAATGAATTGGGCTCATTGTTAACTATCAATGACTATTTGGAGAAAGGAGAAAAGTGAAAGGTTTTAATCACTTCATGACATGGGAACATACTTGATGACAAATTACAGAAGCATTAGCCCATCAGTACAGACACACCTTATTAACTGTATATAATATACAGACTTTTTTTTTTTTTTTTTTAAATTGAATCTGTTCATACTATTAACATCAGACAAAGACATTCAATTAAATTCCCACATACAAAATGCAAGAACATCGGTGAGGTCATAGTAAGCACGGGCTTGATGGCTTTCTAAACAAATAATACAACTCAGTAATCCCCGTTTCTCCTGTCTAGCTGTGCGTTTACCAACAGGGATATCCCACATTCTGTCTTTCCTAATGTAGGGCAGGATCATGGATTTAACTTGGCTGGGGGTTTTAAGAGGCAATTCTGTATGTTTGTGCCCAAATACAATAAATCTCAGCTTAAAATGTACAGCTCGACAGCAACTGTGTCCTGAATGCACTTCTAAACACCACGGCACACAAAAGCCAAGACCCCCCAACACCCACCCTCACAACTCTTATGCACCATTTATGGCATTTTAGTGCGCAAGACTAATTTGACTGAGAGCAGGAATTTTTGTGGCAAATTATAACCACTCAGGGAAAAACAGTCAGGGTGGATGTTAAGGAGTATGACTGCCTATGAGGGGTATTAATAAAAACTTCCCCAGACACATGGGTAAATGGAGAGTGCATTGGACGCTAAAACAATATCGACATTATCTCATGTGAAGTTAATGGCATAAGGGTGTTACTGGTGAACGATGACAGGTGCTTGGTCTTGCACAATTAATTACAGTGAGAATCAAACATGCAAAAGCTCCACCCAGGTGCTTTCACAACACACACACACACACACACACACACCTTAATAACCTTCTAAACACCTGCCACTGACATAATTATTAATGCACCCAAATAATGCCATGCCTACACCTTAATATAAGCCTAAGCATAAACCTTAATCTAAGTAACAAAAAGGAAACCTATTAGCCCTTTTAGCTTTTCATGTTTGTTTGTTTTGTTAAATAAAATCTGAAAAAAAGCAGAATGTCAAAACTGTCATACATTCCTATCATTGTGGCCATTTGGTCCACACCAAGATATAAACACACAACACACACACACACACACACACACACACAAACTACGTCACAAACCAAAAAATAAGGAAGGTTCAACAATATGGGGAAGAAAATGTCGTTAGTGATTTGTATTCATGTAGCCTACTTTTATTCCTTGTCAATTTCAGTAACCTTACAGGTTAAATGGCAACCTTTCACACTCGTAGTAACCCCCACAATGCATTGCGCGCTCCCTTCCCTATCAAAGGTGGTTTCCAAGGTGTGGTTTCAGAGCATTAACCTTGCGTCCAATGAAAAAAAAAAAAATTAAAAACACTCCTATTGTATCCAATCAGCTTAAACTAAACGAAACAGAAATCAGAAACTGACATTACTCATTACATGTTAGTGTCAAATAAAGTTGTACTTAACTGGAGCTCTTAAAATATCACAAATATGCCACAAGTTTCAAGTTCTAATCCAAAACAGGATCCAACCTTCCGACATTCAAGGCTGACATTTAGACTTAGACAATGCATTATTGTTGTGCTTTGCTTATTCATCAAAAGGACAAAAAAACAGTTGCTTCCTTTTTTGATTAGCTTTAAATAACATGGAGCGCGCGAGCACCACAACAACAAACAACAACAAACTGTTACAGGGTGATGAGTGTGAGAGAGTTAAACCGCTGGAGGAAAAAAAAAAAGTTGGGAAAAAATAAAACGAAACCCGACACACGGAAGTGGGAACGAATGCCAGCCGCAGGTGTGGAAACCTACACAGAAAGCTTAATTTAAAACAAACCAGTTCACATAGCGTATAAAACCAGACTATTTTTTTAAAAAAAAAAAGGTAGCTCTGTTTAAGAGCTAAGCTACCACAGGAAATTCAAACCTTACCAACAATATAGCCGGAGTAACTACATATTCTCAGTTACACACTCAAATACAAAAACAGAGCCTTTGTTCACACTTTTGTGATTTACCTTACCTCTTTATAGACGTGTCTGAAAACAAAAAAAACAGACTTCTAGCCGAAACTTCCGTCTAAAGAGCAGTTTGTGTCCAGCTCTCTCTCTCTCTCTCTCTCTCTCTCTTTCCCTGAATTCCGAGCAGACCCGAAAGATACAGGGAGAGCTCGAGCCAAAGCTCCGCCCCCGCGAGTGAAAGCGCTCGTGCCACACCCAACACACACACACACACACACTAACACACACACACACTTTCTATACAGCACATAAAAATTAATCAATGCATTTATAACTGCCTGTGTGTTGTTAAGTAAAAGAGATTGCATGAAATGAAATGTTTCTAGTGAAGTAGTCTGAAAACCTATATCACTCTTATATATCTTATTTACTTGCTTTATTCAGCTAGAGATAAACTGGTTTATTTGGTATGTGAGAACATGTCGCCACTAGCAGACACACCTGTAATGGCGTCATACGTTATCAGGCTCATTCATGACTCACAGGAAAGCTAGACATACGGGAATCAGAAAGATTGCTGCACGAACAGCAGAAATAATGTTTTGTTTTTTAAAAAAAGAGGGCGTTTCAGATACCACCTCCTAGTTTCACCTGAGTTGTAGCTATATTTGGTGGGGAATTTGGGGGTATACCTAGTGGAGTGGATATAAAAAGAATTTCACACAATTCTGTGAAAACTGCAGGGTTTTGTTGTGCAAAAATAACAACCAAGATAAATAATGCCAGATCTTCTTTTTTTTTTTTTTTTTCTTTTTTTTTTTTTTTTACCACATTTAATGTGATGCCAACAAAATTCAAGTGAAAAACATAGAGAAACATTTTAGGGAAAAGAAAAAGAAAAAACTTACAACAACCTGGTTGAATAGTTGTTCACCCCCTTAACTAATACTCTAAGCAGCTTTTGCTTCTCATGCAAGACAGTACTTTTAAAAGCCTTTTAAAAGTCTACCAACTTATCACATCTTGATCTAGCAATTTTATCTCTCTCTTCTTTATTATCAAAACGAAAGCGAATGTCTTTCCTCAGATTTTCGATAGGATTTAGATCTGAGCTCTGACTGGGCCGTTCCAAAATGTTGACCTTCTTCCTCTGAAGCCATTCTTTTGTTGACTTGGATTTATGCTTTGGGTCGCTATAGTTGTGGAAGGTGAGGCCTGCAAGTTTTGTGCCAAAATAGATTGTATTTGGAGTGATCCATGATTCCTTCCATCTTAATCAGAGCCCCAGTCCCAGCTCAGCCATGTAGCATGATGCTGCCACCACCATGCTTTGTGGGTATGGTGTATTTATTTATTTTTTTTAGAATTATGCCCAAAAAGTTCTACCTAGGCCTCGTCAGACCATAACATATTTTGCCACATAGTTTGGGGTGATGTACATTGAAAAATATGGAATATGTGGTCAGTGAGCTTTAAGAAAAAGTTTCTAATTACTAGATTGTATTGTGTATTGTTGGCACTGATGGGAACTATAAGTATAATATTAAATGAACACAATTAAATTATGTGTGATAGAATAGTGCAATGGTAATATGGCTGTTGCAGGATCCTGTTGTTGCAGGAGTTTGATTTTATTCAGGGCTTTGAAAATACATGATCAAATCACATTGGTGTACAAAAATAAATCATGTTAATGTAACTCAGTTCAATCACATGGAACCGATCTACACGTTTGAATTAAGTAAATTCAGTGAGCTTTTTTTTCAGTGATAGGCAGGCTTGGATTTTTTATTTTTTTTTAATGAGAAAAGGCTTCTGTCTAGCCACCCTACACCATAGCCCAGACATGTGAAGAATATGAAAGATTGCTGACACATGCAGGGAGTAACCAGTACTTGCTAGATATTCCTGCAGCTCTTTTAACCCTCAGTTAACCTTTTAAACCCCCAGTTATGTCCTGGATCAATTTGATCCAGTGAAGACCCCCAATGTGAGCAAAAGGTGAGGGCCACACAATGTTTAATGTTGCTATAGGTCTCTTGGCAGCCTCTCTGATAGGTTTTCGTCTTGTGCTTTTGTCAATTTTGAAGGAACACCCTGTTCATGGGACACCTTGTCACTGTGGTGCTCCATTTTCTCCATTTCTTGATGATGGCCTTTATGGTGTTCCATGGTACCACTAATGTTTTGGAAATTCTTTTGTACCCTTCTCCTGATCAATACCTTTCAACAGTGAGAAAGATTCTGTACATGCTTTAGGAGCTCTTTGCGGACCAGTCTGATGAAACCATGATGTCAAAAAAATCATACAGAAACAGCTGACCTTTATTTGGGATTAATCAGAACCACTTTATTTGGGATTAATCAGAATCATTGATGACAGGTATATGATAACTACTTTTGAACACGAGTTTGAATGCGATTAATTAATACTGATCAAAGCCACATGTCCAGTTATAAAAGGGTGTTATTGTAGGTTTTTCCTTTTTCCTCTAAACGATTTCTATTTGTTTTTTTCCTGAATTTTGCTTGTTGCTATATCACATTACAGGTGTAAAAAGATCTAACATGATTTGCGTTGGTTTAATTTTTTTTACATCACAAAAAAACTGCAATTTTAACAGGGGCATGTAGACTTTTTATATCCACATATATACACATTGCAGTTCTACAGTTACTGACTGTATTCCTGTTGTATATACAAAGTGTTGTATATACACTAACCTGTCCACCAGTAAAAATATACTATCATAGGATCACCTCTGACCAGCTATTATTTGGGTGATGGATCATTCCATCCATGATGGATCGGTGTATCAGACTCTGCTGCACTTCTGAGTTTTTTTTAAATAAGGTGTATTCTTACTGGTCACTTTTTTAAACATAATAGATATAACCTTGTTCATCCATATTTGGGGTGTACAACTGGACACCATAGCTGATCTTTTTCCACTGATTTGTGTTTATTATCCTCTAGCCTTTCATCATTTTCAGGTCCTTTATCATGTTCAGTGACACAGAGCTGTTTAAAAACCTCTAAACCTAGCACACTTGAACCAGTACCACACACACTACCATGTCAATGTCAATGGCCCGCCACTCAAATAATATCTATTCAGTGGTGGTCCTATGTTGGTTTCAACTGATGGACAGTTGAATACAGTAATTGTGTACCTACAAGGTGCGCCTGTATGGCTCCACCTGACCCGAATGTTTGTCCTTAATGTGGATGCAGTACACTAACGTAGCAAGTGGGTGGTAATAAACGGCAATTTAGTAGGAAGTCGCCACCAACTGGTCAAAAAAATACAGAACCACCTATATATACATATATATATATATATATATATATATATATATATATATATATATATATATATATATATATATATGTGTGTGTGTGTGTGTGTGTGTGTGTGTGTGAATATATATATAAGTGGTTCTGTATTAATATATATTTCGTGTTGATGTATTTGCATATGCTTGAGGTTTTGCAGAATGCAGCATTTATGAAAAGTGTCTTGGCTGAGATGTTTGCAACATTTCACATAATCCATTGCAGGATCTTATAATCTGAGCCATGGATCTCCAGCTAAGTGTCCTCACATCTCAGCAAACATCTCTTTGCATAATCTACATCAGTACACAAGCCCCAGCTTCTTGCTGACTGGCTATTGGTGGAAGGTTTCAGAGCACCGTGGTAAGGGTGCTAGAGATTGTATGGTCAAATCTGATGTCTGAAACGTGATTTCTCTATCAGCTTCTGTACTGTTATCGCACTGAATGCTGAGATGTTTGTTAGTATTGAATGCATACTCAAATATGTAAAAAATGACATGCTCTGAAATACCGAACTAGTAATGAGCAAGATGTATAGGTCAGCAATGAATTGAATTGAATTGAATTATGTTGAGCTAAACATTAGGAGGGACATGTCAGGCTTCCAGGGTTGTCTAAAGGAGCCAAAATAGCACACCATGTGCTGCAGCAGGGTCTTTTTCAGCATCTGTGAGGCTACATTTAGCTGCACAAACACTTAACAGCCTGACATCCTACTCAACAGGAAACAGTATACAGAACCCCAATTGTTTTCCAAAGTGGACTTTGTTCATTCTGCTTAATGACATTGACAGAGGAATCTGGTCACACATTCATGTCACTGATCTTACTAAATTAAACAACATCATTCTTTAAAAAAGAAAAGAAAAGAAAAGAAAAAGAAATGAAAGCATATTTTAATGTTGAACATTTCCCTTGGAAAATGTTGAGAAAAAAAACAAAAAGGCAGTTGGGTTAATAATTCCCCAGCTAGTAACTTAACTATGGAAAAATACCTATAGCTCATTTGTCATTAAAAAAACCCAGTTACTTTGGTGGGTATACTTACTTGGCCTATTAGGTTAAATGGATTGAGTTAATGTAATGGAAATATACTGCAAAAAACAACAACAACAACAACTGGCGGCTCTGTTACCCTGTGGGGGAATTTTCCTGGCATGGTTTGAGTCAACTTGTCCCCTTAGGGAAGAGTCACTGCAAATCTATACTAATCTATCTAATACTAGGCTATTCTGACTGATCAACTTTATCCTAGGAAAAATTTCCATACTGATGGGACTGCTCTCTTTCAGAATGTCAACGCTCCCATCCACAAGGCACGAAGGCTCACCGAATGGTTTTACGAGTATGAAAATGATGCAAATTATATGCTAAGGCTTTCACAGTCACCAGATCTCAACCCATCTGAATACTTTTTGGTCCAACATGTTAGACCTCACACTCCAACACCATCATCAAAATACTAATTGAGTGAATATATTTTTTTTGAAAGAATGGTTTCCAGTACAGTTCCAGACTCTTGTACAATCTATGCCAAGGTCTATTGAAGCTGTTCTGGTAGCACCTTTATGCTGGCTTTTCCTTATATTTGTCATCCATCTGTATGTTTGTTGTAAAAAAATATCAAATTTGTAAAGCTATCCATCAGTAGAGAAGAATCACAAAGCTTTCACTGAAAGGAATCTGATATTCAATTTAAAAAAGTTTAACATGAGGCTAGTATAGTATACAGTGTTATCAATTGTTTTTGTTCGAGAAACTTATATATATATAAAATATATATTCAAATAATTGAAATGTTCTCATCACTACTAAACCAATCGCAGCTGCTGAGGATGGCCCCACATGGATATCCTAAAAATATCTGAGATTACTGTGGATGGTACCACTTAGAAACCACAAAGATGGCTTTGGACTTCAATTTATATGAACAGTTTTGCTACGATGGTTTAGGACTACTATTGCTATGATAGCTTTAGGACTGCAGTTCCCACAAACAGTTTTGCACTCAAGTCTCCATCAGTGAATAGTTGATAACTTCAACAAAACAGACTTCACGTGAAAACTACACTATATTGCCAAAAGTTTTGGGACGTCTGCCTTTACATGCACATGAACTTTAATGACATCCCATTCTTAATCCGTAGGGTTTGATATGGAGTTGGCCCACCCTTTGCAGCTATAACAGCTTCAACTCTTCTGAGAAGGCTTTCCACAAGGTTTAGGAGTGTGTTTATGGGAATTTTTGATCATTCTTCTAGAAGCACATTTGTCAGGTCAGGCACTGATGTTGGTCGAGAAGGCCTGGCTCGCAGTCTCCGCTCTAATTCATCCCAAAGGTGTTCTATCGGGTTGAGGTCAGGACTCTGTGCAGGCCAGTCAAGTTCCTCCACACCACACTCGCTTATGGACCTTGCTTTGTGCACTGGTGCACAGTCATGTTGGAACAGGAAGGGGCCATCCCTAAACTGTTCCCATAAAGTTGGGAGCATGAAATTGTCCAAAATGTCTTGGTATGCTGAAGCATTAAGAGTTCCTTTCACTGGAACTAAGGGGCCAAGCCCCCCCCCCTGAAAAACAACCCCACACCATAATCCCCCCTCCACCAAACTTTACACTTGGCACAATGCAGTCAAGCACATACCGTTCTCCTGGCAACCGCCAACCCCAGACTCGTCCATCGGATTGCCAGACAGAGAAGCGTGATTCGTCACTCCAGAGAACATGTCTCCACTGCTCTAGAGTCCAGTGGTGGCGTGCTTTACACCACTGCGTCTGACGCTTTGCATTGCAATTGGCGATGTAAGGCTTGGATGCAGCTGCTCGGCCATGGAAACCCATTCCGTGAAGCTCTCTACGCACTGTTCTTGAGCTAATCTGAAGGCCACACAGAGTTCTGGAGGTCTGTAGCTATTGACTCTGCAGAAAGTTGACGACTTCTGTGCACTGTGCGCCTCAGCATGCACTGACCCCGCTCCGTGATTTTACGTGGCCTACCTCTTCGTGACTGAGTTGCTGTTGTTCCCAATTGCTTCCACTTTTTTATAATACCACTAGCAGTTGACCTTGGAATATTTAGTAGTGAGGAAATTTCACGAATGGACTTATTGTACAGGTGGCAGCCTATTACGGTACCACGCTTGAATTCACTGAGCTCCTGAGAGCGACCCATTCTTTCACAAATGTTTGTAGAAGCAGTCTGCATGCCTAGGTGCTTGATTTTATACACCTGTGGTTGGAACACCTGAATTCAATGATTTGGAGGGGTGTCCCAAAACTTTTGGCAATATAGTGTATAAGGAATTTTCCTGTTTACACAATTGCATCTAATGACCATGTAGCACACAGTTATAGAAGGGAATTATTTATAACCGTATTATCCGGTGTCACCCAGATGAGGATGGGTTTCCTTTTGAATCTGGTTCCTCTCAAGGTTCCTTCCTCACATGGTCTCAGGGAGTTTTTCTTTGTCACTATGGCCTCTGGCTTACTCATTAGGGAAAATTCATATATTTAAAAAGTATATACTGGATTTATATATTTCTGTAAAGCTGCTTTGTGACAATGTCCATTGTTAAAAACGTTATACAAATAAAACTGGACTGAATTGAATTGAATTGATAGGAGACGGAGAATTGAGTAAAACTGTACTAACACAGGCATACAAATCAGGAAGTGTGTCCTGTCTCAGTGAGAGGACGCCCTCTGTCGGATCACGTGGTCCATTGTTCTAAGCTCACCAGGCTAACCAATAAATGGCCATGCTCAAATCCGCATACTACCGTACTAAATAGTACGTCTGAATAGTGCGCCACCGCTGGTTGGACACACTACGTAGTAGGGCAGTAGACGAGGACGAAGCCAAACCTTTGACAGCCCAAAGCTGTGTGGAAAAAGTTTCCTCAGGCGAAAAAGTTCCGACAGAAGGAGAAGCGTCGGGTGACACCACAAAACCGGGTTAAAGGTAGGTTTCCACTGTTTCATAGTCATACTGTAAACACAGTATCATGATTTATTGTTTGTTTATATCTGTTTAAACAAAGCGAGCTACTTCTGCTGTCGGGTTTGGCTTGGGAGGGTGGGACAGCTATACACACCAAGTGATCACAACCCACTGAACAAAAATAACAGTTCAGGACAATAATAATCATAATAATAATCATAATAATCATAATAATAATCATAATAAGCATATTAGCACTTTATTTGTTAAGTTTTCTTGTTGGCTCCACTACCTCCTGCCCTTTTTTTTTTTTTTTTTTTTAACTAAGGTCAATTTGAGTCATTGGAGTCATTGGCTTATTTTTTGTTGTTGTTTGTTTTTATAAATCTATATTTATGTTCTATGTCCTGTCACAATTCAGCTTCTAACCTTTTTATTTATACAAAACCTGTTATCATTACTTGTATATATTTACTTAAATGTGCATATTAATTAAACTTTAGCTAAGGTCAACACTAAAAAAATATGAAAGGTCATCTGGACCAGCTCTTCTTTTTCTTCTTGTTCAGTAATTTATTTACAGTAACACACTAACCCACTATTTGGGATAACAAACATTTTTGCCTAGTCTATACAGTAAAATGGGGGTAAGATGTCATTTTTCTAGCTGGAGATGGACACAATTTCCCCTCCTACTGAAGCAATATAGGCTAGATTGTCATATTATCTACTGCATTTATAAACCCTAAATATGCACTATAACCAAATCAACAGTGGAAGTGAAGAAGACAAACTACTAAGCAGAAAGAATAACTTCATCAGTTGTATTTGTATGCTTAAATTGTATTTATTCAGTAAATAAAATAGCACAATTTATTTGAAAACTAAAAAAAGCATGAAGTAGGTTATTATAATAATGTAAACATCACCGGAATTTATACAGACAGTTGAGGTACATTTTTGAAATAATAAACAATGGTCTAGCCTAGCTGCGATTGCTGTTTTTATTAAACTTTTACATTTTCTTTAGTATTTTGAAAATCAGCTGCTGCTGATTCACTGTCGATCAGCTCACGTCATACGTGAATTTAACGCGTCACGGCGCTCGCGCTGTTTTGAGCTCAGAATAAACCGGCTGTAAATAATGATCCATCTTCAAATGGCGCTGACGCCAATCGGCAGAATGAGGCTCTCATTTACAATCAAAAACACATGATGACAGCTCACACACCTGCATCACGAGCTGCGCTTTCTTTGTTTCTTTTGAGTATAGGTTTGTTACGGTTATGGAGGCCCCGCCTCCAAGCCCGAGGCCCCGCCTCCAAGCCCGAGGCCCTAGGCAACTGCCTGCTCTGCCTATACAGTATATTTTACCTCTTAATTGATTTGCCCGAAAACCTACTGTATTTAAAGTTGTAACAGTGACCTGTAAGGTCCAATTCTGTACCTTTAATCAGATACATACTAAAGGTGCAAAAAAATAAAGCACTTTATTGACAAGGATAGGTCGAGTTTAGTAGACTATCTTTACTTCTGAGAAGGGGCAAAAAAGAATGAAACAAATGCACTCCTGAGAGCTCCTGTGCCTCCATTTGCTGGTTTACTTTTGCTGTTTAGGGAAAAGCTAGAAACAGGGAAATTCACTTATATCTCACTTATATAGTCTTGTTGTACGCAAAGGTAAAATGATAATGATTAAAATGTTTGATGTAATGTTTGATGAATTCAAACTAGCACATGTCTGGGTGTACAAAAGTTTCCACAAATATGTTCTGAAAATTGTTTTTTTTTTTTTTTTTTTAAAGATTAGTCATTATTTGGTTATCTGTCACACCTTACGCAACCCATCACGTTTTCCAAAAACGTATTGCCAGAAAATTCTACATGACGATTTAAAAATTATTGTCTGAATGCCTTCCTGTTTAGTTAAAAAAGCCCATAGATATGGTCTGCATGTAAGATTTTTTGTGGTTCACTGCTGAATGTGGTACACAGTAATAACAGTAATATAATAACACTTTGTCTGATCTCTACTTCGTCAGTTCTAGAGACATAGCCGGATTTACTCAGTGATTCTTACTCAAGAATCTTGCAGAGCCTCACACCAGATCCCCTGCTCCTCCGAATTGAGAGCGGCCATTTGAGATGGTTTGGGCATCTTACAAGGATTCCCACTGATTGGCTCCTGCTAGAGCTTTATCAGGCACGTCCCACTGGACGGAGACTCCGTGGACCCACCGGAGAGATATCTGACAGTTAGCTTGGGAATGTCGGGGCTTTCCTCCAATAGGAGCTGGAGGAGCTTCTCAACAGGATGAGAAGGTCAGCCCAGACTTCTCTATCCTCAGTCTGTTGCCGTCGCAACACCCATCAGAAAAATCAGAAGAAAATTTAATGAGAAGAAAAATTAACAAATTAATTTATTTGCAAAAACATTCACCTGAAAGTAGCTGGCCATTCTGCCTAATTCATGCACCTCAGCTGATTTCCCCTGAAAATGGATGCAACCCATTTTGAAATACTTTAAAACCAGTGTCACAGTAAACCTTTTCACTTAACATAAAAAAAATTAAAATAAGACTGGATCCTCCTCAGTTCCTTATTATATCACCTATAAAACCACAGGCCCTTAAACAAATTTAAAACTATTTTGATATTATTAGCATTCACACTTAATTCATTATTATAAATAGTGGTGTTATCGCCTTTACGTGCTAGCAGCCATTCTGAACACTACTTTACTATATACCACTGGTATTACTGTGTTTTAAAGTCTGTTTCCAGTCTTCTGATATGCTCTATTAAATCATTTTTTTAAACATCAATCTTTTTATATATTTCTTATATATACACTATAGCCAAAATCTGTGGCTCGCAATCTGATTGTTTCTTTGCACTTCTACAAATATGCATTAATGTACACTAATTCACATCAGGAAAAGAAACTTTTGAACACTTTGACAGAGCAGGCATTTCAGAGCATGATTGAAAATCAGTTCACAGCATCTTGTTTTTAAAAAGTTATAAGAAAGCTTTGTTTTAAACAGTGACGAGTACAAATGGTTGGCCATTGGCAGTGCCAGTCCAATGGCCTCTTTTAGTCAGCCGTATTTAGTGACAAAAATAGTAGACTCTCTAGTGAAACCTAGAAGTCTGGCTTGTGTGACTAGAGCTAACCGTCTGGTCTAGCAACCTATACTCCTAAGCGATACTCTGAATGCATGCAGAATATAAGTGGTTGGATGAGATATGCTCTGTATGAGCTGTTTTTTTTATTTGCTGTAGGGTTGGTCTTTGCACGCTTAAATAGAGCCTCTGCTTACCAATGCAAAGCACAGTCCCCTGTGTTTTGCATGTGTGTCTTTGTTGTTTGCTGAGATTTCTTTAGGAAACAGACCGACACTGGGTCGATGTGTATCTTTGTTGATTAGTTAAGATTGTCAAAGAGCAAGGAAACTAAACACACTTGGCCCCACAGACAGTCAGTGATCTGATATGTTGAAGGATATACAGTATTCCTGATTTTTTGGATTATAGAACTGGAGCTGAATGAAGGCTGCCTGAATAAAGGGAGTGATTTAGTGGAGTGGAGGAAACCCAAGTCAGCAGCTGGACTTGCATATAAGCACCCCAGTGCTGACTCACACTCCCGTCCCCCCATCTATATCTGTCTCCCTATGCTTGAGTTTTCAGGTTTATTCATATCCATCTGCCTCACCCTTTCTCTGCTTTGCTCTTCCATTCATTGCCTGTCTCTCTCCACCTCTTATACATCCATTCCCTCCCCCACTTTGTATGCTCCGCCCATTTCCCCCAGTTGCTGTTATCTCCGTCCATTTCTCCTCCCCTCCTCCTCCCCTTCACTCTCTTTCACTAAACAGGAGGTGCTTTCACTGAACGAGACATGAGAAACAGAAAGTAGCACAACGAAAGTGCCAAGGACACCAGACCCGAAGAAGCTTTTGAACGTGACTTCCAGGCTGTCCTTTAACCCAGTGCAGGAATCACTCAGCAACTTCAGTAAGTAAACCCAGATTAAATTCACACTTTCTCTGTAGTCTAATACACCAACAGGATCTGTATGGCACTCCTGCTGCAGTTTGTTCATTAGATAATTGTGGATTCATAGAGCAAAGATCTGCAAATGAAGGCTTTTTTATTTAATGATTACTTCTTTCAGGTGATGTGGAATCGACTTTCTGTCTACCTACACCCAATTTCTCTCCATATATCATTTCATCGGGATATGTAGACAGTGCTTAAATTAGCTTTATGCAAAATGCCATCTCCTGCTCGGGACAGGTGGTGCATTCATCAATTCCCAAGTTGGCAACGGCACAAAGTAAACATTAAAAGCATCGTGACACAAAATTGCCTCATTGAAGTGGAAAAAAGGTGACACCATGACATGGGTTCAATTACCTTGTTCTGTGAACACTATAGAAAGAAGTAGTACTATGAATGTTACCTGTCCCCATGTCTCACACTGTTCTGGTTAATAAGTCCCTCTGCATATGTATAGTGAGATCCAGGCTCAGGTAGGAGTAAATGTTGAAAAAAGTTTAAATCAGCATTCATACTGTCTGGCTGTGGCAGCTCCTGTAGTGAAGGAGAAATAGCAGCTTGTAAAACAACTCAGAATACCCTCTGAGCAAATGCTACTTTTGAATAGCAGCGGTGTTAATCTCTCCTATTTTATAGCATTTTATAAAATTTTCACCCCCTGGGCATTTAGACATTTAAATGACTTGTGTCACATTTGATCATTCTGTTATGTGAAGATAACACAAGATAACTGACTGTATTTTATGGTGATAGGCGCTTCCGTGTTGATTCTCTTTTCTATTTCTGTCAATATATCCACTGTGTGACAAATTATAATTGAATTAGCATTCTTACTATTCTGTTATCTGAAGATAACCAGCTAACAGGCTTTGAAGACAAAGCCAGTGCTTGATATGATGCTTTGATCTTTCAGTATACTCACAGTGTAATGTATATAATTGAAGTAGGTTGTGTGTTTGTTTCATGGTACTGGTTAAAGAGTCCTTGATGAAAAGCATCTTCTCCAAAACATTGCAATACCATTACCAAATTGTTTTTTTTTTTTGTTTTTTTTTAAATCACGGATTTGTTTCTCTCTCACCTACTCTACTCCACCTCACACATATTCCATGCACTCACTGACCCGGTTCAGCTTGACTGGTTTGCTTCAGACTGTATTTTGCCATCTTTTTTTTTTTTTTTTTTCTAGAAAGCTATTATATGCATATCAATATTACTAATGCTTTCTTATATCCAAGGCCTTCTAAAAAGTCCAAGACCTCCCTCACCAGCAGACCTATATGATAAAAATCTGAGAAGTCTGAGAAGTTTTTCAGTGTGAGACGAGTTTGATTTATTCTCAGAAGTTTTAAGCATCTGCTACTAACATATGACTTTTCCTGCTACCTTGTTACTCTTTCTCAGTAACTTGTCACTCTGTGAAACTGAACTGAAGTGACAGGTGGAATGGAAAACTGGAAAGGTTTAA
Source organism: Pangasianodon hypophthalmus (assembly GCF_027358585.1). NCBI lineage: Eukaryota > Metazoa > Chordata > Actinopteri > Siluriformes > Pangasiidae > Pangasianodon > Pangasianodon hypophthalmus. The sequence continues at coordinate 21,283,430 of NC_069720.1, forward strand.
GTCAGAGGCACTGTAGGTTAATGTGTAACTACCACTCCGAGTCGGTACGATGAGCATGTGTTTGATTTGGTGTGCTGATTTGGAGACAGTAATGATGTCATGTTTTGGGATTGTCAGGCACCCGCTGTTTGCTTAGAAGTCAACAATATGCTGGTTATGCCAGTGCACAAATTAGGACACAGTTGAAATGACTTCTTTTATGTAATCCTCTTGGTGTCCTGTACACCTTTTCTCTTTGACTCCATGCAGACCTGCACACAGTTTTTCATTGTTAGTTAGCCTTGTTAGGCTGGTGCTTCTGGGGCTGTTCAAAAAAAAAAGAAAAAAGAGTGAGGCACGCTAACTCAAGATCGCCAAGAAGAAAAATATTTTGTTGAAATTATTGTGCCCTTTTTAATTCACTGTGAATTCAAATCTCAATGCTGTTATAAAGCAGTAACTCACATTTGAAAACAAAGTGCACTGTGGTTGCAAGTCCTTTAATTTAAACAGTTTGTAATGAATTAAAGACAAACCGAAATCGCTGGATGTATGATCCTTTCACAGAACTCAAAGAGGTTATTTGTTTTCCTTTCAGGCAAATAGGATAAAGGGATAATGAAATTGTGCAATGTTTCTAGGAAGTAAATTGAATGTGGCCAAGATTAATTGCATTCAAATCCACAAATGCCTGGACATGTTAAGAAATACAAGCTGCTCATTGTGCACTGCTGCCTCATATTTGTCATTTTATCTTGAATCCAAGCTAGTTGGGTATACACAAGGGTTAAGCAGTTTAAATTCACTAAATTGTGTATGAAAAATAAAAACAAAGCCACGAATTGTCTACTTTGGACGTTGGATTGATCTAACACATCTGTTTTGCATATTGTTTCATCTCATGCTTTTGAGCTATGTAGTTGAAATGAGTTTTCACATCACTTCAGGAATGACTGCTCTTAACTTATCTTTACATGTGAGTCCCTGAGTGAGAGGTTAGGATCATGAGGCATCTTGTGAGTGAAAGTTACTTCTTTTAGTCTTTTTGGGAAATAATCTGGTATTAAGCCCTTCTTTTCAGACATTGTTAAAGTGGACATAGCAAAAGCCTTTAATGAGATCACAACCAGTTAGAATGAGTTTGTAAACAGAATTTGGAAGAATAATCCTATTCAATCAAAATAGGATAAATTACATCCCTTTTGTGTGTGTGTTTTTAGCTCTTTGTTCAGTTATTTGTCCTTGAAAGCCTTTGGCACAAATTGTGACAGCATAGAGGACAGCATGTAGGCACTGTTTATTGCCAATACCGATGAAGTGATATGTGATAAGTGATAGGTGAGGCTTGTCCATAAACTGTAACACAGTGAATGTGGGCCCAACAAGATGGATATGAATTTGATAAGAAAGTTTGATATGAAGAAATTTAAAATAAATGAATAAAAAGTTGCGCTTGTGTGTGTGTGTGTGTCAATACAGTTAGTTTTCAAATCAACACTATTAATCAAAACTAATGTTGTAATGGTTATAAAACAGAGTTACATTTACTGTAACTCCTTATCTAAATTGCACCACACCTTTACAGGACTGTGCAAGCTGTCAGGGACTTACAGACAATAGGAAAAGCCAGTTCCTAGCTGGAAATGTAACATTACCTGTTACCATTGCCTTCCTTATTATAGCATATTATTTTCCTGAGTGGGGGCAGAGAGCTGGCTGTGAGAGGCTGTTTAGCTTTTTTATAGGAGCTTGCCTGGTATTCTGTATCTATTTACACACTGATCCAAAAGACAGAACATTATCGCTATCTTTCACGTGATCGTTATTTAAGAGACTGGAACAATGAGGCTCTCCAATGAGGCTCTCTAATGGCGCTAATCGCTTGTATATTGGAAATCACTGAATGTGTTAAAGGTTAATTACACCAATGATGAAAGCAGACCTAGATACAGGAACAAAAGCTATGGAAATGTGGAGGCAGTGAGAGGGAGTGAAAAAAGAGAGCAAGTGTACTAAATCTGTAGACCTAAAACCTACAGTAGATTGTATCTTTTGCAGTTGTGTGTGCCAGGGACCAGAGGCTAGAGATTTTCTGGTATTAAGAACTGTTCTGTACTTTCCTTTATACAGTCCCTTTCATGAAGGAAGTGTGCTGGTGTATTATTTAGAGAATTAGCATTGCAAGTCATCTTTCATTACAGTTTATCTTATTTTTAAGGCCACATGGACTTTTCATGCCATTTAGCTTGTGAAGATTCTAATAATTTTTCAATATTCACATCATGTACTTAGTGCATTTTATGAGAACAGCTTTATGCAAATTCCACACACAGCGCCACCGATCTCGAAAAAACCCTCTGTGTTAATTCATTGCTAGTGTATAATCCCGAGCTAATCCCAGAAACACTGGGCGCAAGATGGGAGAATTCACTTCAGACAGGACGCCAGTCTATTGCAGGGCACCATACATACACACAAACACACACACACTCACACTCTCGCTCACACCTATGGGCAATTTAGAGTAGGCAACCCGCCTACCTGCGTGTTTCTGGACAATGGGAGGAAACACGCGAAACTCTAACAACAAACAAAATGTGAATAGGATAGAGGATGAGCGTGACTGGGCATTTTCTGGGGCATTTTCTAGGCTGTACATGTGAGGTCATGCTCATGAGGAACTAAGACTTTTTGTTCCTTACACTACATGTGCCTGGTGAGATGACAATAAAGATTGCTTGACCTGGTGTAAAATACTTGCAAGACATTTTTTTCAGCTTTGTAGTGAAAAAAATTACCAGCTATTTTTAATTTATAATCCTATTTTTTTTTTTTTTTATGTTTTCTTGTTTGTTTCCGTGACCATAAAGCCAGTTCAGAGTCCTCTGGTCTCCTAGGTGACAATTCAGAGTGCATATGCCTTCCAACCAATCAAAGGCAAGATATACTTGAACGTTCAGGTAGCCCCTTCCCCACACTCTCTAATGAAAGTACTTTATTCAGAATGGTTTTGACAGGCTGTTTTATATAATCTCAAGTACTTCTTTGTTCTGTTTCTTTCTTCTTTTTGTACTCTCTCTCTCTCTCTCTCTCTCTCTCTCTCTGTTTACCTCCCCACCCCGCCTCCTCCTGGCTTCTGAGCTATAGCTTATGTGACAGCACACACGTACGCAGCCTCTTGCTCTAGTGCGCCTGGCACTGAGCACCGCTGAGTGGGTGCTGACTGGCCTTGAGATATCCTACACTTCAACTTTGCTCCCCATGTGACCAAAGTTAGAGGGAGTTCATGTATTGCCAAAAATGCAACATCATAATTGCTTACAACCAACTGTCTGTCCCTAAATATCTGTGTAATAGACACTTATAGCCAAAATGAATTTTATTACTTGTTTCAGCCTCCTTGGTTTATGGCTTTAAAATTATTATTTCCTACGCTTTTATATTTGACCTTATTAACATTTTGTTTTCAAAGGAATCCCATGTTTTGTTACAGAGCAAGACTTATGGACTTTATAACATTTCACAAATGACCTATATTTTGCACTCTTGCCATAACAGAATCTACTTTTGTAGACCTTGAAATGTGTCTACTTTAAATGATAGACCATTCTTATTAGAAGATTTTTTTTTTCAGGAAACAGATTAGGCTGTTCTGAACGAAGACAATTTGTGTGGATGCCATTCAGGAGATTCTGCTATTCATAAGAAAATATATGTCCATCACACACTATGTATGAGATCGTAATCTTTAGCATAGTGTACTGTTTTTAACATGAATTAACATGAATGAGAGCCTTCCCCTTTCCTTTTTCTTTCTTTCTGGCAAAAAAATTATTTTTATTTAAAAATTATTGAATAAAATATTACCGGTGATAAGCTAAAACGACATGCAGTGTCTGTTGTTGTTTTGAAGAAAGTGCTGTTTTGAACAGCTGTAACATCACGTGGTATTACATGAATTATTAACATCATGATGATTTGCTATATGAGCTGAAAACCTTCATAATTCATACACATACAGAGATGTGAGTTGAGAGTTGTACTTCCAGGGCCTGTTCTCTACTGCAGCTCCATGAGGCCTATCCTATTACAGATCAATGCCACGGGGAAGGCTGGCCTGCTTTTAGGGAAAGTGATATGGGGTTGTACAAAAGCACTACTGTTGTATATAAGCACTGTGAAAATTTCATTTCAATTATTAACACGTACTAACGTTAATAGTGTCACAATGAGTTGATTAAAGTATATTAACATGTACAATGACTCTGTTGTATCAGATCATTATATCAGTCGTTGATTAAGGATTTAGGGATTCATGCTGATTTTTTAATCTTTTGTATCTTTTCTGTCTTTTAGGTCAGATGAGAACCTGCATGTCCAAATTCCTCCTTCTCAGTCTTTGGAGTCTTTGATCCACTAGGGGGCAGCACTGCCATTTAGCAGCGATTTAGCAGCGATTCAGCACACTGAACTCTGGTGGCCTGTACCGACTTCCTCTCTCCCCAGCCTGTGTTCCCTCTCCTCTGTCTGGTCCCCTTCAGGCCCTGCTGGAGCCGCGGGCATCCTTCACCCTGAACGGGGAACAGGAGGAGGGATGTGGCCCCCTCACCCAGGACCTCCACCTCTCTCCTGGGAACCTGAGGCATGGCCCTCTCCTGGTTAAAGCACACAAAGACGTGTCCACTCTCACAGGTAGGAGTGTTATCCAGCTATTGATGCAGAAATGACTGCAGAGGTCACATTAGGTTATCTTTATAGATCGTTTACATGTTAAGTAATGTATAAGCACATTGCTTTAAAATATGTCCAAAGCTTGGTTCCATGATGGAATGATCTAAACATATTATTATAAATTATTTATCATTACTGTCCTTAATAATGGGCATTAAATTATATTTTTGACTAATTGCTGTGTAGTATTTAAAAGAAACACTCAATTATTAAAATACTGTTATTGAGCTTACACTATAAAATATGTTACCTAAATGTAGCGTCAAGTGAAACCTGAGGTCCAAAATATTAAGGGTATATTTGGTCTATATATATAAAATTCCTTTTTCTATTCTCTTTGTCTGTGGCACACACAGATGTGTGTTCAGGTGTGGATTTGCCTGAGGTGGAGATAGTGAGTTTGCTGGCAGAGGAGTTACCCAGATACACTCTGCGGGCAGACCATGTGTTTGGGTATGAGCATGACGACTGGCTGCACACTCCACTGCTGCCACCTGAGGCCACTCTGGGACTTACCTATGAGCAGATAGATGAAACCCTCAAATACTTTTGTAAGTCTGCGCTTTCCTACTTCCTTCAGTGTTCAAGTTCTCAGGGTGTGTGAGCTGGTTGTGTTTAGTACATTCTCCTCAGAGTGTGATCGACAGACTGAGGAATGGCCATTAACTTTATGTTGTGTGGTTGTACTGTATGCACGAACAAAATACTAGAGGGTTTAGGGAACGATCATTTGTTAATCACAATAAAATGTGTATGAATTTCTTTTGGTAGTAGTAATCTCAGTTTTACTCTACACTTAAGTGTCTGCTTTGGCATTTCCCCTTTAAACTCTCATTTGTAGGCCTTATTTCTTCAGGATGGACGACACCATCTGTTTGATAAACTGTGTTTTTAACTACCAGCATTTAGTTGCATACAGTAAGCTCCTTTTCCCCCCAGTATATTTAATCTCATTACATTAAATTATCATCAGGTGAACCATGAAAGCTGTGTATAGATGATTAGAAGCTGCTGCTTTTTTTGATGCTCTTCCCTTTGGATGCAGCTATATTGTATACCTCCATTTCGGTATTTAAATCTCATCTTAAAGCCACCTACCTGTACACTCTGGCATTTAAGCAGGATCGATAGATTATAGTCTGACACATTTGTTGTAATTTTTGTTTTGTGTTGCTATTTGTTTGTCTGGCTGTTTTCTTCATTTTAAATTTTTTTATTTAATTTTTGTTATCTCTTATTTAATCTTTATAATATTTTTCATTTATTACATGTTAAACTTTCATGTTATATAGATATCCAAAGGTAATATATACAGTATGAATTTGCTTTAGGTAGAATTTTTATTTTTTATTTTAAAATTTATTTATTTATTTATTTTTTACATATCTTTTAGGTATTACTCCTTTGTCCAGATCGAAACTATGTTATACTGCAGCAATCAGTATTTGTCATTCTCTTTGTGGGCACAAAATATATGACAAGTCTTACTAAGCATAACAAACATTATTATTATTATTATTATTATTATTATTATTATTATTAAAATAGGGGGATATTCCAAAGCCATACCTCTGATATTAGTAGTCACTTTTGGAACAATGGATGGTTGGTTCCCAGTAGTTGTTTTTAGATAGAAAAGAGGCTTGCTGTATGTTGCATGCTGAATAATGTTATAGATTTTTTTTTTACATAAGTGACCCAGAAAAAACAAGTCTTCACCTCCCTATACCTCACCATCTGTATTTCTTTCCAGCCTTCTAATGCAGAAATAACTTGGACATCTATTGACCCTAAAACCGTGCTGGAAGTTTTTACCTCCTGTTCAGTACTAGGTCTGCACCTGGTCCTTCTAATAATCTTGAACACATCCCCTCTGCATGGGCCACAGATGCCAAATACCACCAAGCTGATTAGCTGCCTGCTTTGCCAGTATAATTAAGCTCTTTTGGCTCCCAGCAGCCTCTCTCTGTAGTTTGGGCAGCTGGCAACCTGCCCAGACCTCGTTTCGGCAGGGTTGGTGTCCTGTCAGGTCAGCACATCATCTCAGTGCAGTTACAGCTCTTTAGGAGGCTTAAACATATAGGATGCAGAAGAGCTTAGTCTATTATGGTGAGATGAACTTGGCTTTGACTTGGGTCCAACGTTACAAGCTATATTTGAGATTTGTGAGCATTTTAAGGTGTTCTTTTTTTTCTGGAAAGATTTCATAAATTTAAGAAATGAATACCAAGAAAACACGTTTATCTAACAATAGAGTATTCCTGCCATTGTGCCTTGTGCTCTAGCAGCTTTGTAAAAGGGGCAAGTGTTGTAGTTTTAAAAAACTGTTAATAAGTGGTGCAGTTTAGATTTAAAAAAACCTAAATAGTTTGTATTTTTGTTCATTTTGTGAAATACATAGATGAGTTGATCAATGAAAAAAAATTACTTGCTTTTTTCTTTTTGTGTACGGATTAGATTGAAACTAGAAGCTTAGTTGTCTTATTGGTTCTGAAAATTAGAAGTCAGGACCTAAGGATCCTGTTCAATCCGTTACTGAAATTTTGCCTTAAATGGACAAAGCCTATAGGAATAATGCTTAACAAGGAAGTTCGGTGCCATTTTCATTTGAAATGTCAATAAAATAAATTTGACCTACAATATATACAGTTGGTCAAGCTTTGATGATGGTGTATAACCTTTATACACAACAGGAAATCTGTCATAAAGTGATTGGCCTGTGGCCTGATAAGGTTTCTTCGTATTAAATATTAAACCTTAAATGTGTAATGACGTAGGGGTACTTGAGAAATGCTGACTGTCAGTTGGTGCAAATGTATATACAAAAAACCAGCAACTCAAATACAGCATTTTTTGTTTGTTGTTAATCTAATTATAATATGTTGTTATGGGGAGTCACTATACTCCAGATTTAATGAAAAACACAATAAGCATTATGCCTTTGTTTACTCAGTAGTTCATAAAGTAGACTTGAACATTAAGAAGTGCGATAGGGTAAAGGAATGGTGACTTTTCAGTCCTCAGATTCTCAAACCTGCTTCTTTATCTTTCCTTTCGTTTCCTTTCTGCAATGTTGAACTGTATTTTGGAGGGCTATAGAGTGCTATGACAGGTTTTATCTCTCCCTAGTCAGATTTTAGGGCTCTGTAGGGCATTTGCAGCTCTGATCATTGCTTCCAGTGTTAAATCTGACCTGTCTGGAGCTGAAAAATTGATGTGGCTAGACATAAATATTTGATGTCAGGTAGCATTTTTAGGGTATGACCCAGATATTTAAGGAAAGGAAAAGGTCACTGGTTTCAGGGAAGCTGTTATCTGGGTTCAGATTCATATTACAAACAAAAGGCTTCAGGACAACATGATAAATTTCCAGTGAACACATGCTATATGTCAGTAATCACCAAGTGATGATTAAAAAAATAAGTTGTTTTGTGGTTCAAATCACATTAAGCTCTTCAAACAAATATGCACTTTAGGAATTTGTCTGTTAAAATGTTTTTTTTTTGCTAGATTGAGGACAGTGACCCATGAAGCCTAATATCATATCATGAAGTAATATCTCACGAAAACACACACACACACACACACACACAGTCTGGCCTTCTGCAACAGCATTGCATCTCCAGATGGATAATAAATGTGCCAGAATGGAGCATACCATTAGCACGGGGGTGTTCACTCTCTGTAGTCTCTTAAAAGCTTTTAAAAACATGATTCCAACAAACCAACTCCCTCCAATCATTATTTCTGTCTTAAAGAATTATTAAATCAGTGACAAAATGAATAGTTTCCTTCCTTCTTTTTGATAGTCACACTCATTTTAACTTCTCCTTCACCTCCCACTTCGTGTCTTATCTCTGCCCATGGCTTAGAGCAGCCAGGTAAGTGTCAGTAAACACACTGCAGCTGAAGCACTGAGAGGATTTATCATGAACGTCATTATGCACACAGCCTGTGAGCTCACAGGTGTGTGAGTCAGTGTGCGTGGCTAGTACAAGAGACTGTAGGTATTCCACTGGACTGTCACTTGGTACAGACAGACACCAGCGAAGTCAAGCCAGATTGTAAGGAATAGGGCGAAGAAGAAAAGGACACAAATTGCAATAGAGGAGCGGCGACTTGCAAGGTTAACATGGAGGTTTGGAGCAGCTCGGGCACAGAGGAGAGCGAGAGAGAGAGCAGCATCAGTCAGGATGAGGAAGATGAGGAGGAACAGGAGCAGAGTACTAGCGGTCTGTGCAGAGAGCTGGTGAAAGGTAATGACAGAACCATTTGGGGTAACGATGCCGTGAACAGGAAAAAGGGCATGACTAAGAGAGAGGAGAAATGAAAGCGTTCGTTGTAAAGAGGAATGTAGAATGTTGGTGTTGATTAAGGCTGGCAAAAATGCAAAAGACCCTGCATGTAGGAGAATGTAATCAGTGAAGGGCGACAGAAAGCTGCCAGAAAGAGTCCTGCTGCCCTTGAAGTGTGTTGTATTTGTGCTGTTTCTGGAATGAAATCACTCAAATCAGAATTTGCCTCTGCCTCATGGGATTTAAATTAAATGCAGAGTCTGTTTGTGTCTCTAAATTCTCAGTGAGTTTTTATCACAGTGGAAAAGCACTTGTGTGTGTTTTTGCAGATATGTTGCTACTGAACTGAACATACACACTGACTGATACACACAGAGTTTTGTTTAGAGGGTCTCTACTTGGCTGTTATTATTGTGTAATTTGACCTACTGTGAGATGCTGTAGGCAATATTTGACAGTAGTCATCCCAGAACATGTCTACTCACCCTATGAGACCTATTGTGAAATGTTTAAAGGACCTCACGAGAGACCAGTCCTCTCTAACAGGCTTTTATGATAACTAATCACATTGTCCTCACATGTATGCGGTCAGCATCAAATAAAATCACCACAGGATTGTTTTTTCTATGAACAAGTGTAGTTTGTTTAACCTTGAGGAAACACATTCCTTAGTCAGCATTTAAGTTTAAACAGTGTGGTTTTCTGAATTATAGATTAGGAGCCAGGCTTGTGGCTAGACTTACATAAGCTCTTGAAGGCAAGGGTACAGGCTGGACTACAGTCACAAAAAGTCCATCCAACATTCCTTTTCATCAGTACACTGGTTTAAAACCTTTGAAGATACAAATGATTAAATATTACCCTCAGAGCAACTAGTTGAATTTACCATTAAATGTGCATGGAGAGTGTATTTTTAATGTGTAGATGGTTACACAAGCTCAAGGACATTTCTTAGCAGACACAGCTCTGCAGCACAACAACACAATTGTTCCCCTGTGATCTTCCTAGAATCAAAACTACACACTACAGATGCTATTCAGTGTTTTACAGTACTTATAGTTAGTACCTTAACTACCTAAAACATACCAATGATAGTTGAGCATTTCATCTTCTACTTCTAATGACAAGTCATAATTTCTAGTACATTTTATTCAGCATCTCACTTAGTACATAAAAGAATGGAAATCATCCTGCCAGCGTTAAATGTAAGCCTGTTTTTATCACCTTTGTGTGTGTTAATCATTCACCTTAATCTGTGTACTGTAAACATTGGACAATTTTGCTCACTCGTGTAAGTCATGTGGGAAGTCATTAGACTTTACTGTTGTATCAGATACTCAGTGATATAGCAAACTTTGTGTAAAAAAAATCAGTGCTATTTCCACCAACTACTTTGTCTAGGAATATGCATAATTTAAGCATGAGAAATTGTTGCATTTGAGCACGAGTATGCATACAGTGTAGTACCGCTAATGCACAATGTTCATCTGATGGGTTAGTGGAGGACAAATCATGTTGCTACAACAGAATTGTTTAGGTAACTTTGTCATTTAGTCAATTATAAAACTGGTAATTTCATGGAAACATCTTCCTTTAAAACTATATCTATTCTGAGTAAATATTCAAGATTTACTTTTTGTGCTGCATGAAAAAAATAAACATTGCTATGTGTGACCTTAATATGGTTTGTCAGCTCACAGTTTTATGCTTTAACTGGCTAAAATACAGAACCCCTGCACACTAAATTTCAGTTGTGTACATTTGTCCAGCAGACAATTATACACCAATCAGCCATAACATTAAAACCACCTGCCTAATATTGTGTAGGTCCCCCTTGTGCCACCTTGTGACAGCTCTGAAATGTCAAGGCATGAACTCCACAAGACCTCTGAAGGTGTGCTGTTGTATCTGGCAACAAGACGATAGACGATCTCTTAATGATTTCCATAAGCATTAAAGCACTAGTAATCTACATTTTAAAACATTACACTTAGCACAAACTGATTATAACTGTTTATCTGTAGATTTGATTGTTGGCTTTTTTGGTGTTTTCTTCATGAGAAATGGAAGACATCAAACCAACTGCCGTCTTTTAAGTGCAACAAGTTTTATCTTCAATCTCCGTATAGGTTTCACTGCTGTGTGTTTTGCACATGTTTTCAACAGCTATGTTTGAAATAGAAGGTAGGTTTTTGGACCACATCTGCTGTTTCCATATCTGCTGAATAACTACTTGCCCTCTTCTTGCCCTGAGTGTGACAGCACAGCAATAGGGCCGGTGTGAATATGGTCAGTTGTCTGCTGCTGTTGTATATTGTTGTTGTTTTATTATTTTTTTCCATAGCGATGATCACTCACATCTGCTGTCCTATTGATTTTGGAAATGTGTGTAGCATGTACACAAACAGACCTAAACACAAAAACAGTACACACAATGAAATACCACCCCCTGGTGTAATATAATACCAAATCCATTGTGTGTATGCCTATTTTTGGGACAGGGACTTTTTCTTTCTTTTTATAAATCATGTCCTGTATCTTCATTCATGGTCTGTTTGTTGACTTCCGGTTAACTTACAACACAGATATATTTATCACACAGACACATAATGGGTAAATGAAACTAAAGAGGATCAAGCTAAGAAGCTCAGTGCTTAGAATGCGTATAGCTTACCTGTGCCACTCCTTCTCTAAGTATAATGTGCATATATAAAATTACATAATGAGGACTTATTACAGTGAGGCTTGTCATTTAACATGATTAATCATATTCTGCATAAACTGCACTAGGACATGAGTGGTTATGCAGTACAACAAAGAATGCCTCACCCTGTTTGAGAAAGTAGGCCATGCGTAACCCTCATTTTGTCTCTGAGAGTCACTCTGTCTGCCTCCACAGTGCTGTGCTCAGAGAGGGTTGGCCAGGTTACAAAGACATACCATGACATTGAGGCTGTCACGCATCTTCTGGAGGAGGTGAGAAACAATGACTGCTGAATATACAACTCATTAAAGGAGCAGTTTGTCTTTTTTTTTTTTTTTTTTTTTTTTTTTTTTTTTGAGGCTTCTGCTGCCTCCAAGTAGAAGGGCAACTGCAATGAAAACACGGACAAGTCTTTGTCCTATTCCCAACTGACCCCACTCCTACTGAAACTGCATTTTAAGTAAAAGGGGAGGGGCTAATTTCATCTCACTGGAAGCCTAAAATAAACAAACTAGCCAGATGCCTTGCACATTAATATTGCAAAATATGTTTTTATTTTGAAATTATTTGATTGCTACAGGTCTAGGAGCACTTTTAAACATTACAAAATATACTCAAAATACAAAAATAAGTGTACAAAAACTTAAAATACACTTTTAAAAAGATTTTGGAAATAATATAATGACATTGTTAATATGCTGTTTATTTCTAAACCAATGTGCACATTTTTTATTATTCCGCACTAAATGCCAAAATGCCTTTTCCCGCAGAAAGAACGTGATCTAGAGCTAGCAGCTCGAATTGGCCAGTCACTGCTGAAACAGAACAAGGCCTTAACAGAACGTAACGAGCTGCTGGACGAACAGCTGGAGGCCGCAAAAGAAGAGGTCAGTCGTATGGACTGTGGAGCTCAGTGGAAAATGGAGAAATCCTTGGAGACATGCATGTTTTTCATTTGAATGCAAATGGTTCAGTAAAAGAACAAACATAAAGATGTACAGGATCTATGAAAACATGCTGTTTACATTAATTTCCAGAATAAATTGTAATGTGAATTATAATTATCATTAATTTAAACCAATCTAATGTTCTGAATATTGTTTAGAATCATACCTTACTTCAGGAAAAATTAAATGATACTAATGCACACTGAGTGGAATGTAACGAAGGTGTGTAACACTGTAGATTGCTCAGCTGCGTCATGAGCTCTCTATGCGAGATGATCTTCTGCAACTGTACGCCAGCACTGAGGAGATAGAAGCTGCTACAGAATTACGCTCACCGTGAGTACAACACACAGACATGATCCTTAGACGTGATGATGATGATAACCGTTTCAGATGTTCACAAATTTTTGGTGATTATCATTCTTGTGTTTTTTGTTATTGTTGCTGTGTTAGGATCAGGCGAAACGAGTCGAACTCTTCTCTCAGCAACTACGTCCATTATGATTTCCTGCAAAAGAAGCTCAAGAGTCTGGAGGAAGAGAACCTCAAACTGCGTGCTGTGGTTAGTTTACAGCTACAGCTTAGCTTGTACTTTCTCAGAGTTAGTCTGGATAATTAGCTTGAATTATACACTACGGGCCAAAAGTTTGGACACAGCGGTTAATGTTTTTTTTTTTTGTCATTTTTACTCTTTTCTACTATTGAAGAATAATAATGAAGGCATTAACACTAGGAAATAACTTATGAAATTATGCAGTGACTAAGAAAAATGTTAAACAATTCAAAACTATGTTATATGTTACATCCTTAACAGTATTCCTCGTAATAAAGCTTTGCACACTCCTGGAATGTTCTCAACTAGCTTCATGAGGGAGCTTCACCCAGGAGGCTTTGCTCAAAGTTTGTAAATAGGAGGAGCATGTATTGGCTGCTTCTTCTTAGTTAACAACTTAATTTAACTAAAAACATCTTGTTTTAAGAAAAAAAAACATAGTAAAAATATTTTTTGATTCCAAAATAAATTTGTACACAGGCATTAACTTCACTATTTACATCTGTAAATAGTTCAAGCATAAGTCTTTATCATTCATCCTTTACTTATGTATTTAAGACAATGAAAAACATATGTTTAATCTAGTGTGCCCAAACCTGATCCTGGGAGTGTAGGTGGAAATCATGTCAATAGTGTTGTACAGGAAAATCACATTTATGAATCTGATGCAAACAACAACCAAATATGTTATAGAGTGCTAGGGGATATTTTTTGTCTATAAACATAACTTTTTTAAGAGTTGAGACAGATCATGTTTAGTTATAAGTACTCATATTTGTGTATTTTTAATAACCCTTCAATCTACAAATGATCCACTCAATCCTATAACCATGTTAAATGTGTAACCTTTTATTCACACCCTGACACAAACAATAGACCATGTGTCTGTTCTAACAAAACAATCCACTGTGGCAATAATCATAATAAGGCAAACACCAGAATGACCATCACCCAGACTTCTTTGCAAAATTAACAATAACAAAGCAAGAAGCAGCTAATACTTAGAGCTGCAGAGTGCTGTACTTAGAGAGTGGAAACCAAGAGGAATCCAATAAGAATGGGAAACAGGACAAGCATGATGTAGCGGGGACCCTTTATAGGCTATACATGTGGGGTTAGTCATAAGGAGTATTCCACTAGTTCCCGAAGGAAACCGCCCCTGCTGGTCTGGAACGAAAGGAGGTAGAAATATTGGTGTTCTTAAAGTAGCTATCCGTGACATAATATTTCATAACATTCAGGCCGGAGTGTATAACCCGTAGTCCTAAGGTAGCTATGAGCAATATGGCAAAAATTTAATAACAAGATATTTCAATACACTTTGCAATATCTGAAAAGTGTCATAATATTCAGTTTCTTTGACGTTATGTAATAGAATGCATCAGCAAAACTAGAGTGTTGTTTTTAAAGAAGGCTGTAAATATATATATATATATATATATATATATATTTCATTTAACAAAGGTCACCTATATATATATAAAAAACAGCCTTTGTTTACACCCCTGAATTAAGAATAATGATAGCATATACTTATACCATGATGGTAATGCAAATACTTTTATTGTTTTCTACTCACAGGCCAATGAGTTGACATCAGAGACCAGCAGCTATGAAGAGCAGGAGCAGCAGCTGATGATTGTGTGTGTTGAAGAACTCTGTAAGTAAACCTGATTTTCCTCAAAATGATCCTGCATGCTGTATAATGTTCCAGTAGTAAATAGAATGAATGTATCCTTGGACACTTTTAACACACTCTTATTCCTTCTTCTATGCGTGTAGCATCAGCGAATAAGCAGGTGGTGGCTCTGTCGGAGGAGCTGGCTCGTAAAGTGGAGGACTCTCTCCGCCAGCAGGAGGAGATTAGCTCTTTGTTGGGTCAGGTGGTCGACCAGCAGCAGCGTTGTAAAGCGGTGAGAGAGGCAATGCTGCACATCTGCTAAACCTTCCTAACTTGTTGTGTACTTTGGGTTATATGGGATATATATATAATATCAATATGATATTGATACTGTTGACAATATGATATTAATACTGAATTTTGTCAATAGTTTGGCAGTATTTCTGTCACTTTGTCCAACTTTGTGGTTGTTCAAAGTAATAAATTATATACTTACATAGTTGCTGATTAAATATCATATTTTTGTAATATTTTATCTTAAAGAAAACATTTGAAATGTGCATTTTGTAGGTTTGTATAGCCAATCATCAGCAGAACTAAATATCATGATACATATAATTTATTATATTATACATTAAAATGTCTTGTCTGCTATATAATATCTTGGCCCTATTGCCTACCCCTAACTGTTTTTTTTTTTTTTTTGGCTGCAGCTAATCAGGGAGAATGAGGAACTCACTCAGCACCTAAACAGTTCACGGGAAAGCCAGTCACAGCTCAAAACAGAGGTGTGCCCTGCTCATCTCTCACTATTTTACCCCCTTTAATCACTATTTTTCGACACATCAGCAGAATTTCATGCAATTCCATGACAATTCTGTAAAAATATTTGACAAAAAACCATAGTGCGTGACCTGTGATTATGCTTGACTCTCTGCTCTCTCTGTCTGTAGCTGAAGGACCTGCAAGAGAGGTATTCAGAGTGTGAAGACATGCTACAGGAAGCCAGAGAGGAGATCAAGAACCTGCGCAATAAGAGCCTGCCCAACAGCACAGTGCAGCGCTACAGTTCGCTGGCTGCTGTGTTCCCCATGGACTCACTCGCTGCTGAAATTGAAGGAACCTTCCGCAAAGGCCTGGACAGTCCTGCTCCGTCAGAATACAAGTGTGCAGAAAAATAGTAACCTCTATACTTCATAACAGCAAACTTAATAAACATCTTATTGTCTGCAGCATTCAGTTATAATCTGAATTTGTAATAGGAACCATCCATGGCGCGTGTTTGAGACAGTGAAAGTGGCCAATCAAGCTGCACGACTGCGCTCTCGGTGCCACTCCCCGCAGGTCCCCAGCTCTAGCCCCGCCTCCTCCCAGTCCAGTCGAACCAGCACACCACACACTAGCTACTACGGATCTGACTCCGTCAGCCTCAACCTTGAGGACAAATCCCAATCCATAACAACGTTACAGGATCAGAGGTGAGTTTGAAAAGGAGACTGTTACCCCTTTTCTCCTGACAAGGTGTCAGTACTTTAGATGGAGCTGGGGTGGATGCAGTGAACCAGTAAACGCTTTTCTGGCCTTCACTTCCACTGACCAAACCCATAATATAATAAGATGTGTGTGATTTACTAATGAATGGTATAAAAACAATAGCTATGGATAATTTTACTAGTTTTATTTCTTGGTTTGACAGCATATTTTATTATTTGTACTTCATATATGATATGAAGACCTGGTTAGAAATGTTAGGATCACATTTCATTTCTTGGTGTGCCTCCACAGCCTTGTAGAATCAAAGCGTCTGGGTCAGCCAGGCATGCCAGGTGGTCAAGATCTGGAAGAAGCTCTGCGTTCCCTCTCTGCACGCCAGGAGCGTCATTCTTCTGATCGGCCGTTCTTCGATGTAGAACGTGAGAGGAAGTTCAGGGCACTGGGTGGCAGCAGCACAGGCGGCTCTAGTGGCTTCCTTACACCCAATGACAGCTTGGTATCCACAGGAACCAACTATTCAGGCAGCTCCCAGCATTCATCTGCTTCATCCAGCTCTCGATCCTACCTGCCTGAACGCCTGCAGATAGTCAAACCACTGGAGGGTGAGTAAACACACACACGTGCGCTTTCAAAAGATTGTCACTTCATGTTATATGATTGTATCTTGGGATTTCTATCTCTTCTACATATATGTAGGCTCAGTCACCCTGCACCACTGGCAGCAGCTGGCTAAACCCAACCTTGGCGGCATACTTCATCCACGGCCAGGCATCCTCACCAAAGACTTCAGGGAACTGGAAGTGGACGTTCAGCAAGTTTATAGCCTCAATGACCTTGAGGAGGATGAGCCTAACTGGTCCAAACTCCCTAACCCCATTCACATCCCTATTGGTAAGGATATATTATTCTCACAATTTAGAGTTTGGTGGGAATAGTTAAGACTAAAACCTTAGTTAGTTAAGAGTCCCACCAGGGGGCATAGTTGGACTGAAAGTTCACAGGACACTATGCCTCTTAGGATGAAGGTATAAGGTTGTAATAATTCACATATTTTGTAATAAATCCTAATAACTTATTATGGTACTGTAAATGATTTCAGAAAGTGTTTTGTAGCCTTTAGTGTTTACTTATTTCCTGTGGGAGAATAGTTTCAACCCAGACACTCCATCACTGGATGGACAAAAGTTCATGGTATCCTGGTAATAGTTCATGCTTAAAGTCATTAAAGAGTTTTGTTTAAGGCAGTTAGCAGTAAGTAAATGAGAAAATGGGAAAAAAGTCTGAGGTTTGTCTGTTGTTTTAGTCAAATTGCCTCCTCTGTGAAAGTAGAGGGTTCTTGGCTGCGTTTATTAATGAAATGTACCAGACTGTCTAGCGAAACTAGAGGTCTGGCTTATAAAATTTGCGGGCTGGACTGAACACTGATTGAGTCTATACAACTGTCAGCCATTATGAAGAAAAATTCTATTACACATAATTATGGAATATAAATCAGCCTACATGAACTTTTTTTGCTTCCTTCTGGTCATCTGCATTGACTCCCATTTTGTGCTGTGAATTTCATACCAATAATGAGTAGTGATTTTAGTAAGTGTGCATGTGTCTCTATCATAGTCACTTCATCTGGATCCAACTTCCCTCACACCTGCCCCACCCACACCATCACCAACTCTCAGATCCTCCATCCCTCTGTCCTGCTGTCCTCTTTATCCACTAGGTAAGAGATCACATTATCCCACTGCTTTGTGGTCATGCATCACTGAGATTCAGCTTGTCCATTGTTTTTTCATCATTCCCATTTCCAGTTTACCTTAATTTTATGATAACTTTTCAGTTGATCTTAAAATTGTGATTCTCTCAAGATACTATTTCTAGAAATGTTAAGGCATTATGAAAAATTTAATTTACATAAGCAAATATATAAGCTCAGTTTCTACACTGTTGATGGTACCTGGTACATTGCAGGGATCCAACAGATTAGAAAAGATGGCAGCTTTTCATTCTTTTCTTTCTTCTTTTGAATACGTTCTCTTTCAGCCGCAGGAAGCGTTGGTCAAGGCTCTTCCTCCAGCTCTAATGTCACCTACTTCCATGAAGTGAGACAATAGTCATGGCTGAATAGGCACCCAGACGCTCCCTAATGCACTAATTATCTAATTTAATACCACTCTCATGTTAGGATTTCTCTTCTTTTAACAGGCTAAACTAATTGGCATGAAAGTTTTTCTAAAATGCAAGAGTCATGGAGTAATGTTCTGCATTTTTGCATGGCTTTATAAAAGGCATTTATTTAATTGAGCATTGTCGAGCATTGTCGAGCATTGTTGAAATCTCCTGAATGGAATTTTGCTAAACTCATTTGTTTCACTTCTCATTTTTTTGTGATAACCAGCTTTTCTGTTTGCAGCATTTGGCCTGATGAAATACTAACCTATTGTTTTTATTATTTTTACTGAAATTTTTGCAGTCATATTTTGATGTCATTTATTTGTGGTGTGTGTTTTTAAAGCTTTCAGCCTCATAACCTGTCCACCTCTGGGAGCAGTGAGCATGTAAGAACCTTACCAGATCACCAGCATGGTTTCTTCAATAACCCTGCCATGAATATGACACCCACATTAGGTCTTATTCAGCTGCTTCAAGAGCGAGGTATCTCTGCTTCAACTCAGCCCAGCTTGCCTCCCAACCTCAGACCTTCTATCAGCACTTCAGCAGCTTTAAACGATAAAGAAACAGATGGGGGACACAGCGGAGAGAAACAGCAGAGGAGGAATATTTTTAGCTTCAACCTTGTTGAAAAGCTTCAGAGTCTTGGTCTTCATAAAGTGGTAGCCAGAGGATTCATAGACTCAGGGAAGAAGGAAGGAGATCCACACAATCCTCCTCCACCAAAACTGAACACTGGCTTTGAGTAGGGCTGCTGTTTTATGTACTGTCTTCCATTTTGTACGTAGCAGATCCAACCTCTTATCAAGTGTCGTATTTATCATTGAACATTTGAAAGCCATATACATGTGGAGCGGTCCTTGTAGTAGTGAGATCTCATATTGGTTATGAATGAATGGGATGTCCTGCTAACAACCTGATAGGCTGGTTCAGGATTGGAACTCCAAGACATTTTAACAGTCTGCGGTACATAATGTATGATAGGTATTTATATTGCTGTCTTACGTGTTCTGAGCACTTATCAAAAGGGATGAACTGTTCTTTCATTATGATTTAAGAACAAGTCCTGCTTTTACTTTTTAATTATATTGCAGTCACCTCCATCCTGTTTCACCATTTGTCTTGACATACATGAGCATTATATATTATTTATATATTTAAAGGCCAGTGACCTCTGATTTGTCTGTGTACTAGATGAATTGTGACTGTTCATGGGTTAACCATTAGTTGTTTTTATGACAATGTGCACATTTCTACTATTAGAAATACTAGATGACCTGAGCATATTGTTCAGGATGTCTAGTTGGACATAATATTCTATGATTAGTTGTTTTAGAACCTATTTAAATGTCCCAAAATGCACTGGGGCTCTTAGTTGTGAATATCCACAAACTTGATGCTTTATACAGACACCTAATAGTCACAGGTCTATAGTTAAATCTATTATATAGAATTTTTCAGATACTTGTAACTGTGTTGTTTCCACACACACATACACACACTAGGTGAACAGTGGCTATTTAGCACATTCAAATATTTGCACATGCAAATTTGTGACAGTAAGAAATGGAGGAGCCTCCAAACACAATCGCCTTCGTATGTTTTACTTACACTGAAAGTTTTAGTAGAC
This sequence comes from Pangasianodon hypophthalmus, assembly GCF_027358585.1. Classification (NCBI taxonomy): domain Eukaryota; kingdom Metazoa; phylum Chordata; class Actinopteri; order Siluriformes; family Pangasiidae; genus Pangasianodon; species Pangasianodon hypophthalmus. The sequence continues at coordinate 21,303,550 of NC_069720.1, forward strand.
ATAAATCTGAAGCATGGCATTCTGCACAGTTTCTCATATCACTGTATGGCTAAACAGACATATTTCCAGATGTAGATTTGTATTTCATGCTCTTCTGATTTTAGTATTACCTCTTGTAAACACAAAACTGATTACAGAAGGTCTTTTAAAATAGCACCTTATATCATGTACTGTATCCTCTCTAATTGATATGTTTCAGTACATTTTTTATCAGTAGTGCTCGGCTAAAGCAGACTAGTGGAAAATCAGCGTTAGAAGACCACTTACACCTTAAGACTTACATGTTTATATGTATAATGTTTGTCCAGATTGCTTGTTGTCACATACAAATCTCAGCTAACCTACAGAGTTTGTTATGCAGCCTTTGTTTTTCTTTCGGTCTGAAAAACATGTTTGCTGTAATTGTTACTAACAGTGAACCAGGCACTGTAGGAACAGATTTTTCAGACTTCTTTGGAATAATCTCATGATATTGCTGAACTGTGGCCACTGTCAGCACCTGACTGAGTTTAAACTTGCCTGAGATGTTGATTACAGTATCAGCCAGGCTCCTTCATGAGACGGTTGACTGATCACCAATCACATCACGATCATGTTTTGTTCTTGTGCCTTATACTTTGCATTAACGTGTTTTCCACTGTCCAGATCAGATTTCCAGAGTCAACTTGTAGATTCTGAATTTAATGCAGGTTTCTGTAGAAGTACCTGTTGTTAATGTAGCTAAGCACCTGTACAGCTTTATTACATGTAGCTCTAAACTTGAATGGAACATTGGCCATTAAGCTATCACTCAGCTACATATCGTAAGAACTCCACCGTTTTTGCTCTTTTGATCTTCCTAAAAACATTTCCTTTGGCAAGATGTAATATATGTACATAGATTTATGTTACACATATCCAGTCAAAAATAAGTATAAATAACGTCCAAATAAGAACTGAGATTTAGGTTTATAACCTTGACATGGGAGAATTCAGAGTGATGCTTGAGTGCTACATTACTGTAGAAATGGTAGCTGCATTATAATGATAGTTTGCATTTGTAGTATGGAAAATATGGGAAATTGATAACGCAAAAAATCAACACAATCACTGAGTGTACTGTAGACTTATTGATTACAAATATGTTGCACCTAATGATTGTATTTTTTTCTGTTATTTGGTCTGTAAATATGATGCCATTAATTTGCACCTGTGATCACTGTAATTATAAAATGTAATTGGAGTAAGAGCTGTATACAGCATTGCAGCATATGTGAATGCGTTTTGCAGTGTTCCAATAAATACAGGAATTTGACATAGTAATGGCTAGATCTGTGCAGATTTTGATTTCAGAACATTTTTAAATAATACACATTTCATCCCCATTACAGCTCCTTTGTTGTACATTCTCATTCTCAGTACATTCTTTGTCGATGGCATGGTGACTTTAAGGGTACTTGGGTACCTTTTGCACCTTTAATGTGTATATTTTTCCTGAAAAGGTGCACGTAGTGGACCGTTAACGTATTACTCTAAAAGCTGATTAAAGGTACGAGTGGTCCTTCAAGTCAAATTACATTCCTTAAATCATTTTTAAACATAAAGTGCATTCACATTATCATGTAACAGGGTACTAAAGGTACAAAAGATGTACACATGAGGGTACCATCCCAGTGAAAAGGAAAGGTACAGTTTAGTACCTTTTTTCTACATCCTATGATCTTAAAATCATTTGTAGTTAACGAATCAGACATAAGCCTGATGAGCATTGTTTAAGTAAGGAATAAGATGATAGACCGTGCTGTTATACAAAAATAATGCATGCTAGGGGGGGTGTGATGCAGCACGACGTGCAAGTGGAGTGTCTCTACCACCCTGAAGTGCACTATTTTTGTACAACAGCACAGTCTGTCATGTGTTATTCCGCTCATGCCACAGTGATTTGCCAAATTACAATTTCTAATCTAATAATGTACAAAACACTGCATTGTACTGGTTTTTAGTTAGATTTAATGTTGGGGAACGTCTGAGAGACACGTTAGTTCCGGGTATAGCTGAGAAAAAAGTCATTCCATCACCACCCTCTCTCTCTCTCTCTCTCTCTCTCTCAGGAGAAAATAAAAAAAGTGGATTGTCATTTTACAGAGAAACCGGAAAGTGAAAACACAGACTTTCCTGAGCCAGGAACCTTTGCAAAGCTCTGTGACTGTTGCAAAGCGCTTACACTTGAGACTCCATAAATAAATATGTCCTAAACCGAGCGCATTGATATTAACCTATGGGTCATGTTACAGTCGGAACTACTTTCTTGTTGTTATATGAAAATAATGAACAGCTTCTGACCAATCAGATTCGAGCATTCAACATATACAAATAATCCAGGCCAGGCGCTTCACACCAACCCGGCGCGGATTATTTTTCTATAACAGCACACCCCGTTATGTGTTATTCCCTACATATCAGTTCATAAAAAACACAAAAACTGAAGTACAAGTCTGAGTTTGCGTTAAATATAATAAATTTAATGAAATGCAGAGCGGTGCTGGTCATTACAATGTTAGCCTACATGTCCTATTAATTTCAGTCTGTACTGCGACGCCCGAAGTCCACCCAGCCCTGATAGTCTGAAATGCAGTCGTCCCGCTGGATAATTTCTGTCAAAACATCAAAAAGGACAAGACTCAGACATGAATGAGGGACGAAACAAGCGTGAAGATAATCTCCATCCACGAACACTTACCCGACAGAGCTTGCAGTATCTGTTTGGATGTAAACCTTCGCTGGTCCTCTGGTAAAGGCGCAAAACGCTCCTCTCGCGCGCCGCGACTCTGAGCGCCTCTCTGCACCTGCAGCCCCCTGATCTCGCGAGATTCCGACACTTCCTGTGCCTCGTGCGCTGTCGGAAACCCCGGCGAGCCCGTGCACATGCACGCCATCGCCGCAATCACCACAAAACTGAGCACTTTGAAAGTCGCAGTCATGCCTGCGGCGAAACGCGGCTCTTTAGTAAGCAGGAATAAATAACACATCCATCATCATACACAGACAGATACTGCATGTGTGTATCATTTACAGCTAGTATAGCCTACAGCATAAAACACGGGTTTAACAACAGTATCAGTTACCACCTAAAACAATAACACTACAGTTTATTTCTAGGCTTTAATGTAGGCTCATTTACCTGAAGAGCGCAGAGCTGCTTAGCCGAATATTCCAAATTTAATGTGATGGATCTGATCAACAGCTCGTTTATATATATAAAGGCAACTGATGATCGACAAGCAGGATCAATAAAACATCATTGGCAATAAGGAAGCAATAAACCATCGCTTACTGTAAACTGATCACGTGACTGTTGATCTCCTGCAGCATCCATTGATTTTGTTTTTGATATACAACGTTGTCTTTTTTTTATTTTTGCTATTTGTTGATTTAATTTTTTTTTATTGTTATTAACTTTAATTTTATTGCTAATGGTATAATGGTATAGGGGCGGATTTAGTGATTTGGTGGCCCTAGGCAAAATATAGGAATGGGGCCCGTTATTTAGCAATAATAATTAAAAATATATATAATTTGCATTTTTAGGGGGCCCTTGGCTTCTGGGAGCCCAAAGCGGTTGCCTACCTTTACCTGGTGCTAATCCGCCCCTGAATGGTGTAGTGAAATGGTACAGTTTAGTAGCTAGTTTAACACCTTTCTCCTGAGAGTGTAGTATAAAAGTTACTAAACTGTAGTATTTCTTTTCATAGGGGTGGTACCCTCAAGTGTACACCTTCTGTACCTTTAGTATGTACCTTTTAGGTGCATATGTAGCTTCTACACTTTACTCTAAAAGGTAATGTACAGTTCAGTGATGCACTTTAAATATTCTTAAAGGTACAATATATTTAAATTTCCAAGGTAAAGTTGTACACTATATGGCTAAAAGTATGTAGACACTTGACCATCATACGTCATATGTCAGCCTTCCCCAAACTGTTGACACAAATTTGGAAGCACGCGATTGTTTAGAATGTCTTTGTGTGCTGTAGTATTAGCCTTTCACTTCACTGGAACTAAGAGGCTTATACCTGTTCCAGCATGACAATGTTTTTCCTGTGCACAAAACAAGCTCCATAAACACAAAGTTTGTCAAAGTTGCTGTGAAACTCAAGTGGCCAGCATAGAGCCCTGACCTCAACCCCACTGAACACTTTTGGGATGAACTGGAACTCAGATTGCATGCCAGACCTTCTCGCCCAACATCAGTAATGCTGAATCATCAGAAATCCCCACAGCCATGTTCCAAAATCTAGTGGAAAGCCTTCCCAGAAAAATGGAGACTGTTATAGCAGCAAAGGGGGAACCAAATCCATATTAATACCCTTTAATACCTATAGTTTATAGTTGGAATGGGATGGTCAACAAGCACAAAGGGCTGTGATGGTCAGGTGTCCACATACTTCTGTCCCTATACTTTTGGGTACCACCCCAGCAACAAGGAAAGGTACAGTTTCATACTCTTTTTTTCTGACAGAGTAGAACTACTGTAAGATTTTATAATTTTTTTTTTTTTGATACAAATTTACATCTAAAGTTACACCAACGTCTCACACTTCCTAAGTATTGGCAAAGCAGACAGACACCTGCACCGGATCATATTTCTTATTTACTCCAATATTCTGGTCATATATCAGTGATGGCAGATAGGGGCCTATCATACGTTTCAGTTTGATAAGAACATTGATTAGCTTAAGGTGAAATAAGGCTTAAGTGGTTTCACTGACGCAAAAACTCCTATTTAACACAAAAATGGACTAAGTGTCCTGTCCTAAAGACAGAGCATGGTTTATGTACCTAAAGATTTTAGAAAGCGGTAGTTGTCAGTCTCTGCAATACTGTAGGCCTCACTGTGTACTCAGAGCAAACAGCTCAATAGAGTCTGCACATTTTCCATTGAAAACAACTGCAGTAGTCTAAAACAGCCGCAGTAGTCTAAGTCAATTTAATATGAGGTTATTTAGTATTGCTTGCACTGGAAAGCTGGAAGTTGTAACACATGTACCCTGAAACAAATACAGAATACATCAGGAAATATGCATTTCACAGGTGGCAGTGAGAGCATTAAGTGAAATACTACCAAAACTAAATTAATGAATTTTCATTCTTTTCAGGTTTTGTTTATGAACAAATTTAAAATGCTAAAAAAAATCATTTGTTAAAAAAAAAGTGCACACACCTGTCTGTGTAAAAATTAATTTTATAATAATTTTCAAATAATTAAAACTGAACCTTCTCATTGAGAATGAGGATATAGGGACATGAAAATAAGACACTGAGCAGTAAATAGTCCAAAAACACGCATGCACACACACACCCTTTTTTAAAAAAAAAAAAAAAAAAAAAGAACATGAAACAAAGTCAGGAAAAGAATTTGTCTACCAAAGCATGTGAAAATTCTTCTACATAATAGAAAAGATTCCATGCTTGTCGTCTCAGACATGGCATGAAAACTTTAGACCTGCCTTTTGTTCACTGAGCTGAAAATTACACCTATTTATTCATGCCATCAGCACTTGTTTTATTTGGAGTGTATCAAAAAAGATGTCAGCCAATTAAAGCACAAATGCCAGGTTTTGAGGGATGAGTCTACTTAAGAAATATCCCTTACCAAAAAGTCATATGAAACTCACATGTGAATAATCGTATAGTTCACGTTTATTCACACGTTTTTTTTTTAAAAACTTCACACGTGTTTCACACATTTTTTCACATGTAATTTTTTTTTAAATGTAAATGCGTGTGTTTTTAATTAATTTTCACTTAATGAAAGCATTTTATTTATTTATTTATTTATCACATGATGTGACATGCATTGTGTTCACTTGTGCAATTTCAGGCCATAACATGGTGAGATGTACCATCACATGTTTTCCCCTGTGTGACCACAGGTGCAACTGCATACCACGTGTAAAACATAAGATCACGAGATTTTTCTGCAACGGAAAAAAACAGATGCACTTCAATGTTTTGTCACACAGAAGAGCCCATTTGTCAAATATAACTCTTCTGAGTGATCGAATATTATGGGTAAAAAACAGAATTCTTGAACAATCTTCACCTGTTTGTCAGGTCATGCTAGAACAGTCTCTGTCAGGTCGTGCTTGAGCAGGTAGTTATGCATTCCAAACTGTAGCAAGTGGTGAAGATAAACCAAAGATTATCTGTGGATAAAAGCTGATGACAGCAAAAGAAAACTGACCTTTCACTTTTAATCAGCCTTACATTTTGGTAGTACCATGGTATTTATATCTCTGGTACTTCATTAGAATGCAACACAAGGCATCACACTGAGCTATGAGGAAAAAAAATATAATAATCAGGTACCTATTATTTTATAATTAGGTCTTTTCCTCCCCTACAGTTGGCATAACTGAGCAGTAATCAAACAGGGATGAGAATGAAACCCTGCCGGTATTTCAGTACTGCAATCATGCTGTAAAATCATTAGAACTGTTCTTAAGCTCAAAAACTGGCTTAGCGCAAAGCATTTTTGTTCCCTTTTACACAGGTATGTACCATCCCTCTTTTTAAAGAACTGATGAAGATTAATAAATTCTTTGGAAAGGTGTAACATGGTGTGGGATGTCAGACCAACCCTTCCAAAGAAAGGAATTCCTTCACATGAAGGCCTATAAAAGGAGAAACAGGTCAGACTGTTTCCAAGAGTCTCAGTTGTGAAGGACATTGGGGATTTAACAAGCACCTGAAGCATCCAGGCATGCTGGTCGCACTCCGTCGTAGTACTTCCTATAGCACTGGCAGTATTGCTAGGTCAAATTTCCAAACTTCAGGTTTTGGGATGGGGCTGAATGGTGTCGCTAGCTCGGGTCAATCCATCTGTGGTGACTATGGTACTAATTTAGATTTTTCATCCTCATCTTTTCCCTCTTATGAGTTCTCAGTATTTGGCAATGAAAAGTTGGCTATGCAGAATCTTAACAGCCGTCTGGCATCGTACCTGGAGAAGGTAAAGTAGCAGCGAAAATTTTTTTCACTTTTTTAATCTATAAAAATGTTATTAATTAATATCTTTCCATTTCACAAATCAAGGACCAAATGCCAAGGAAAAACTGTTGTTTATTTATTGACATAAATGTTCTGTGCTGTCAGGTGCTCTCTTTGGAAACTGCCAATCTAAAGCTTGAGCAGAAAATAAAGGAGTTTTATGAAAGCAGAACCCCCAGTAGCAGGAAAGATCTGAGTAAATACTACAGCATCATTGAAGACCTCCAGAAACAGGTGAAGCAGCATCCAGCCACCATCATCAAACCTGAAATTCTTCCAAATCCATTTAGGCTTCATAAGACCTTATGCCTAATTTGCTTTCTATATTGCTTTGTATTTCTTTTATCCATCTATTTAATCCTGTGCATGTCAAATTGAGCGTTTCTTGTTTCTCCCCATGTCTCGTCTCCTTTATCTAATTGAATGTTATATATATTTCTCTTTTAAGATTACTTCTAGGGCCAAAGAAAAACACCAGGTTTTCATAAAGTTGGACAATGCTAATCTAACAGCTTCTGACTTTAAGATGAAGTAAGTGTCTGCTGTTTTCTGTGTTATTACCAAGGTTTGCAACAAACACTTAGCTAGCACTGGTGTACTGAATTCAAGACATTTAAAAATATATTAAAATGTAGTAATTCTTTAGGTCTAATGGGTGTTTTATTCATTGCAGCTCTCTCAGTCTCTGTTCATTATTTGATGATGCAGGTTTGAGTGTGAGAAGAACCTGCGTTTGACTGTAGAAGCAGACCTGACTCGTCTGCGCATGGTTGTAGGGGAGACTGAGATGGCAACCAAAGACCTACAACTCCAGATGTCTGGGCTAAAAGAAGAACTGATCTTCCTCAAGAAGAACCATGAGGAGGTGAGAACAGCTTTGATTCTTTGTTGAATTCAAACATTTGTAGTTTTGTGTGTGACCATCCATTAAACCATTCTGCTAATTTTGCCTACATATGCCAATAATCACCGGACGTCCACTTTCTATTCCTGTTCCTCTGTTCACAGGAACTGCACATGGTTCGCACCCAACAGAGCGGCGCAGTGAATGTGCAAGTAGACTGCGCTCCAGCAGTAAACCTCAATAAAGAGCTGGAGGAGATGCGAGAGCAATATGAGGCACTCGTCCTAAAGAACCACAAAACACTTGAGCAGTGGTTCCAGAGCAAGGTGAACCAGTTGTTTGGTTGGTTGAGTGGATGCTTGGGTGGATGGATGGAAGATCTGATTTGAAGTAGTCAGTGTGATAGATATGACATCTGATAGATATGTCATATCTAAGAAGAATGTGAGGGGAGAGGGAGAGGATGTAAAAGGTGCTCAGAGGACATGAATAAAAGCAAATGTTGAATAGACAGATTATTACACAAATATTAGAGAATATTTATATGACATTGGAAAGGGAGACACAAATATGTGAACTATTTGAACAAAAGTATTGGAATGGCAAGGGTAATTCTTTAGTTTCTTTGTTATCCACTGAAAACATTTGGGTTTGAGATCAAAAGATGAATATATGATGATAGATAAGAATTTCAGCTTTCATTTCCTGATGTTCTAGATGTGTTAATCAACTTAAAACATGGCACCTTTGGCACCTTAGGCAAGCAAAGTATAGAAATTAAAAATTATAGAAATTAAAAAACAACCCTTAATATTTGGTTGCATATCCCTTGCTTGCAATAACTGCATCAAGCCAGCAACCCACTGACATCACCAAACTGTTGCATTCTTCTGTTGTGATGCTTTTCCAGGCTTGTACTGCAGCTTGTTTCAGTTGTTGTTTGTTTTGGGGGTTTCTCCCTTCAGTCTCCTCTTCAGGAGATGAAATGCATGTTCAATTAGTTTAAGGTCTAGTGATTGACTTGGCCAGTCTGAAATCTTCCACTTTTTTCCTGATGAAGTTCTTTGTTGTGTTGTCCGTGTGTTTTGGGTCATTGTCTTGCTGCATGTTGAAGTTCCTCCCAATGAGACTGGATGCATTTCTCTGTAAATTGGCAGAGATTGGCAAATATTTCTGGAGACTTCTGAATCCATTCTGCTGCTACCATCATGAGTTACATCATCAATAAAGATTAGTCAGCTTGTTCCAGAAGCAGCCATGCAAGCCCAAGCCATGACACTACTTCCACTGTGCTTGACCGTTGAGCTCGTATGTTTTGGATCATGAGCAGATCCTTTCTTCTCTGTACTTTGGCCTTTCCATCACTTTGGTAGAGGTTAATCTTGGTTTCAGAACATTTGTGGCTTATCTTTGTATTTTGTTGTGAATTCCAATCTGGCCTTCCAATTCTTACTGCTGATGAGTGGTTTGCATCTTGCAGTATGGCCTCTATATTTCTGCTCTCAAAGTCTTCTTTGAAGGCTTGTGATACTTTCAGCCCTGGCTCTGATTGATTTGCCCTTTTTTCTCATAGACAGCTCTCTGGTCTTCATGTTGGTTTATCCTTTTTAACAACAAATGCAGTTTTTACTGGCGAAATTCAGGGCTCACACCAAGAGTAGACATTCAGAGCTATTAATTGTTTAAATAATCGATCTAACAGGGCACACCTGGGCAACAAGAAACACCTGTCAGTCATATATATATATCCCACAAATGCTCGATCGGATTACGATCTGGGGAATTTGGAGGCCAAGTCAACACCTTGAACCCTGTGTCATGTTCCTCAAACCATTCATGAACAATTTTTCCAGTGAGGCAGGGCGCATTATCCTGATGAAAGAGGCCGCTGCCATTAGGGAATACCGTCGCCATGAAGGGGTGTACTTGGTCTGCAACAATGTTTAGCAAGGTGGTACGTATCAAAGTAACACCCACATGAATGCCAGGACCAAAGTTTCCCAGCAGAACATTGCCCAGAGCATCACACTGCCTCCGCCAGCATGCCTTCTTTCCATAGTGCATCCTGATGCCATCTCTTCCCCACGTAAGCAACGCACACACACCCGGCCGTCCACATGCTGTAAAAGAAAATGTTATTCATCATACCAGGCCGTCTTATTCCATTGCTCCATGGTCTAATTCTGATGCTCACGCGCCCATTGTAGGTGATTTGGCGGTGGACGGGGGTCAGCATGGGCACTCTAACCAGTCTGTTTCTACTTGGCCCTGTATGTAGCAAGCTGTGATGCACTGTGTGTTCTGACACCTTTCTAGCATAGCCAGCATTAACTTTTTCAGCGATTCGTGCTACAGTACTTCTTCTGTGGGATCGGACCAGATGGGCTAGCCTTTACTTCCCATGAACATCAGTGAGCTTTGGGCACCCATGACCCTGTCACCGGTTCACCAGTTATCCTTCCTTGGATCACTTTTCTTAGATACTAACCAGTGCATACTGGGAACACCCCACAAGACCTGCTGTTTTGAAGACGCACTGACACAGTCCTCTAGCCATCACAATTCGGCCATTGTCAAAGTTGCTTAGATCCTTATGTTTGCCCATTTTTCCTGCTTCCAACACATCAACTTCGTCAACTGACTGTTGACTTGCTGCCTAATATATCATACACCTTGAAAGGTGACATGTATGTATGTATATGTGTATATATATATATATACACATACACACACACACACACACACACACACACACATATATATATATATATATATATATATATATATATATATATATATATATATATATATATATATATATATATATATACAGTATATACTCTTTTAACATACAGTATGCTATTTGACCACATTTAATTTAGTAACTGAAAGACTTTAAACATTTGGGGTTAAAGAGTTTAAATTTTCACTAAGTTTTCACTTACTTAAAGTTTGGAATTATCTTTGATTTAAACCTATGATTATAATTCTTTGCCAGTCACAAGGAATGTGGTAACACAACATGCATGTGTCGATTACCACAATGATAATTATTACTTTTTAACAATAGTTAAGTGTTCCTGTTCTTTTAGTAAAAAGAAGCTTGCCAGTCATGTAACATAAGGTGAACTTTCAAAAGTTTATATTTTGAATTTTTTAAATGATTTAAGCGTTTCTGTTGATGTATACAAGTGCTTTTCATTATTGTTGTACAGTTTAGTGAAGTTCACAGAATTCAACTGTAATAACTATGAAAGTAATGATATACAGAATTGGAGTTTTAGTTTGTTTTTCATTGTTTCTGAACTTTATTTGCCAGTCTTTCTGTACAGTTTGCCTGTTAGCTAATTGAGTTTGGCTCTTTTCTAGGTAAAGAATTTGAACAGTGAAGTGCTTAAAAGCCACACTGAGATCACAAGTTCCCAAACAACCTTCAATGACCTGAAGAAAACCTACCAGACCCTGGAGATAGAAATAAAAGGGATTCACGCACAGGTACCTTTAGGCTTTGTCTTGCACTGCTGGAAACTATTCCTAAAACTCAACTCAACTTTCTGTACTTTAAGGTTTCAAAATCTTTCAAATTTATAGAACTACACTTTACTCTGCCAAACAGGATTGCATTACCTTTCAGTAAGTCTTCCATAACATTTTGTGGTACAGATTCAAATCCTACAGAAGGATCTGGTTCAGGTGGGGACACGATACAGTGAGCAGCTATCGCAGCTGCAGTTGCACATAGACCGACTACAGACGGAGCTGCAGCAGATCACCGCCAACATGCAACACCAGGCCATGGAGTACCAGCTGCTGCTGGACATCAAGATGAGGCTGGAGTTGGAGATCGCTGAATACCGGAGGCTGTTAGAGGGAGAAGGGTGAGGCTTCAGGTGTAGGTCTTATGGATATAAAGCTGGACAGATAATCTGCTCAAGATGATTAGGTTTCAACTGTTGATACTGAGTAGAGATGACTAGGGTTTAGCTTGTATTTATTCTTACTTTGATGCATGTAAGGAAAGACCAGGCAATTTCATGTATTGTTCACAGATATTGCAACCAAGAATTTGAAGCATCCAGGATAACGACTGAGTCCAAGACGGTGACCAAAACAGTTGTGGAGGAGAAGCAAGAGACGCAAGAGGTGCAAGTGAAGGAAGAGGGTAAACTAAAATTTCATACATTTCACTTCGTACATTCATATATACACTAAGACACTATTTGTAATGACACTATCTGTTATGTAACAGATACATACAAATACAGATAGTGACATCCATTAATGATACTATCTGTATTTTTACTTATCTGTTTAGTGCTCCAAATATCCGTACCTAGTAAGTAAAATAATATATAATACATTACAATGTATATGACCTACTAAAAATAAGACACGTTAAACAATAAAAGTACACATAAAACAGGTACAATTAAAATAAACATCTATTGCTAAGAGCTATTAAGAACAAGATTATAAAAGTGGGTTTTAAGATGTTTCTTTAAAATGCTCATTGAATCTGATAAAACTATGGACGCTACCACAATAACCCCAGAAACCCTGGAAAACACAAATGCTGGCACTGTCAGCAGCTACTTCACCCGAGTTCATATTTTATATTTTATTTTTTAAATTCTGCTCACGCAGTTCTTATTTTTGTTTGTATCTGCCTTTTTCAAACTACTTAAACAACTAACTTAAACAAACTACTAGCCTAATTTAAACCATCACAAACCTGACCAGGCAGTTACTAAGGATGAATGAATGAACCCTGTAAATGCATTGCACAGCACTACGTGTGTCCAGCAAGCTTCATATCTGACTGCTCACTCATGATAAAATCTATCTGGGAAAAAAAAGGCTTTATTTATTCATGGTGGAGATAGTGTCAGGGCTTAATTATTTTACATGCCAGTGGACCAGCAGGACAGCAAGATAAATTACGAAGTGCACAGAAAGCCTTAATTATTCAGATCCACCCAAATTCCTCAACAACTTTTGGTCTACTTACTTATGTACTAAAAGGTCACAACAGAGGCCTTATGTAAAACATTTATGACTGCTATGGTTGACTCGATACAGAAGCAAATACCTATAAATTACAGCTTTTACCTTTTAGTAACCAAAAAAATCCATTTTGCTGGCGGTAGTGCCAAAAACAACAACAAAAATAATGTTTCACTATTTATTTACTTACAGATTTAACTTCATATATATGATTTTGTATTGGCTTAGGAAGCAATTGTTGTTACAGCTAAATTAAGGTTAGTAAGGCATGGTGTCAGAAATGTGCGTAATAACTTAACGTGTGTGACACTGAGTAGCTTCCAACAGAGGAGGGTGCAATTTCTATTATTTTTGGCCTACTCACACAAGGTTTTTAATATTACAGATGTGCATTTATATCTGACAGATGTGCTTCATAGCTGACTGCTGGCTCATGGTGGCATAAAAGTAAAAACCTCCAGCTTGGGAATTTTTTTGTTGTTTTCCATGGGATCCTAGTCCTGATGTACACCTCTAATCTTAACCAGATGCCCAACCTTTCTGGCATGCTTTCTAAAAAATCCCATTCATATCTGTATTTAATATATATTTGTTTATTCCAAATAAGTATAAGTATTTTTGTTACATTCCTAATAGACATATATGGCTGAAAATCTGTCATTTCACTTTTTTCACTATTTGCCCTTCTGCCTGCCTGTCTCTCAGTCAAACACCCCAAGAACTACCTAAAATAGTTAAATTCAATTGGTAACTGTGTGTGTTTTTCCTTTGTGTTAAATACGTGTAGAACATCATCTCCACCAGAGACGGGTGAAGGTTATCACGGAGGAGCTTGTGAATGGAGTAGTTGTGTCCAGTACCACAGATGAAGAAGTGCAGGATTTGTCCAACTGAACAGAAAATTCAACAGTCTAATGTTGCCATGCATTTAATTATAACAATATGTATCTACAGTCACTGAGCAAACTACTAATGCAAACATTTGGGGCATTTGGAATACAGCAGAGATTCATTGACAGCTGAACATTTGTGTGGTGGTGCTTATTATAAATGGTGTTGAGTGAATGGCTTTGGGGTATGAGGTAACATATTTTCATGATATGCATTGATATACGCATTGTTTAGCCACTAGGTGTCATGTTTATCAAACTCATCTGTGTTAGCGATTCATATCAAGTGGAGCGTGCTGCCTACTATAATGAAAAATATAATATTCACAGACATTTGCTTTGCTTTCAAATGATTCTGTTACAATAAAATGAATTGTGCAAATAAGCTAAGATGGGGCTGTTATTTTTTTGTTTGCAAATGAGGACTTACTTGTTGAGAGAGCAGGCACTCAGAACAATACAGAGATTTAAACTGCCGGATACACCCATGATGAGTAAATATAGATGTTATGCACCCTTAAGAATGAAAAATTATCAGCCACATTCCTCTGCCAATTGTTAACACTTACAGGAGCTTTCAGCTTTCTGACATATTGACATGGTGACAGTACCTGAACATAAAACCTTTTTATTCACGTTTTTGTATTGCATTCTGGGGCTAATGCATTATAATCATTACAATCATTCCACCTCTCTCTGCATGTGTGCAGAAGGTGAAATGTTTAAGAATGAGTCTTCACAAACTACCTTCTTTTGAGGTAGTAAAATCCTTAAAATAGCCTTAAATACAATGTAGACCGCAGACAATGGAACGCTAACATATTTTTTGTTGTTTTGGCTTGACGTCACGCCCCTGTGTGGGTCTATGTAGTAAAGGGCAGTTGTCTGCTTAGTTGTTTCTTGTTTAACTGCATGCCTGTTACACCCCAGTCCAGGGTTGGGATGATAAGAGAAAAAAGTGTAATGGAAAATGTAGCTGAAAAAGGACATTAGCAAGAATTTCTCAGGCATGAGCTATATTGTAAAAACAATGTAAATGTACAGAGCCACTGGTAAACTGTATCAGGCCAGCCAAGTCCAAAATAATAAACAAACACCCAAACTAACTGCACAAAGAGAAGATAATTTACCTATGCCCAAATAAAGAAAATAAACAAATGACAATCTGCTTCCTTCTCTACCTAAATAACCAAAACACAGACCAACACCCATACCCAACAATAATTGCAGTGAAGCCCTACACCTGGTGACTATGATATACACAAAACATTTGCCACAAATGTCACAAAAAGAGATAAGCACTATATGGCCAAAGGTTTGTGGACATCCATCACACTCATATATGATTTTTGAACATGCCATTCCAGATTTAGTCCCCCTTTGCTGTTATAATAACCTCCACTCTTCTGGCTTTCCACTGGATTTTGGAGCATGGATGTGGGGATGTGTGCTGTGAGGTCAGGCACTGATGTCAGGCGAGGAGGCCTGGGGTGCAGTCAGTGTTCCTGTTCATTCCAAAGGTGTTCAATCCATGTCTTCATGGGTCCTTAGTTCCAGTGAAGGAAAATTGTAGTGCTACAGCATACAAAGACATTTTATACAATTGTGTGCTTCCAACTTTGTGGCAACAGTTTGGGGAAGAACCACATTTGGGTGTGATGGTCAGGTGTCCACATACTTTTGGCCATATAGTGTATATAAATCAGGCAATCAAAAACTCAAAGATACGCAAGCAAACTTAGGGTCGTATACCAAGGAGTCAATCATGAATAGCACAAAATAATGAATAGAAAATCACAGAATGAACAACAAAGTGTGAACAAGGCTGCCGACGTTCCCCCCCAGCAGTGTCTTACATGCCGTCACGATGATGACTTAAGAGCACTTGCACATGGCAGGAGAGGACATGTCACTATCCTGGAAGTGAGCGTGGCACAGGACACCTGAACACAACACACAGACACAAAAAGGGCTAAGCATAACCATGCCACAAATCATGAGATAGGGCCGTAGCATTTATTTACAGCATAATGCTCTCTGGGCTGAGATTTTTGCTTTGTTTTGGTATTTACAAATTGATTATACTATTGTCCTATTCTTAATTGCAGTGTGGTCCCATAATTCCAAAATTTTTCCACTTATGCCATATATTTACTAAATAACGACACTGGCAACACTCAGCAATAGCAAATAGAAGACATAAAGTTGATAACTATAGAACATACTTTATATTTTGTATAATATATTTTATGTAAAAAGAATTTCATAAATCAAGTGTACTATCTGGTATATAGGTCTGGGCATAGGTGTGTCAAATGGAACCTCAGAGGGTTTACCACAAGATAGAAAGTACTGGTAAATGTCAAAAACAGAAACGTCATGTCATAGTTTGCTAAAAAGGACCTAATCCCTAAAACTCACGATACAAACTGTGCCTGGGACAAAGTATGATAATCTAACACATACCATTTTATTCATGGTGGAAATGTTAACTGCTAGTGGACCAACTTGCTTTTCTTTTTCAATCATGTGATTACTGACAGGACAACAAGATAAACTCTGAAGTGCACAGAAGATTAATCATTCGGATCAACCTAAAGTCCTCAACTACTTTTAGTTCACTTATTTATGTACTAAGAGGTCATAAGAAAGGCCATATCTAATACATTTATGATTCCTCTGGTTGACTTGATAAATATGTAAATAACTCTAAATTACATATGACTTTCTTTCAACTTTTAGTGACAAAACATCCAATGTGCTGGAGGTAATACCAAAAACAACGAAAAATGTCTCACTATTTATTTACTTGCAGATTGCATTGAGGTCAGTAAGGCATGAGGTCAAGATAAGCTTAAGTTATGTTTAGGATTAGTATGATTAGTAGTATGAATATAAAATATTAACTGAATGACTGAGTGTGTATATGTGTATGATTCTGAGTAGCTCTGCAACAGAGGAGGGTGCCATTTTTTTTATCCTACTCACACAGAACATCAGGTTAATTCAATAGATGTGCATTTAACTAAAATATTTCAGTAGCTTTACAACTCATAGATTGTAATGCTCAGTTTCATCAGCTAGTGGTTTTTTAGGCTATTATATTTATTTTGAATAAATGCAAATCCAGTGACACCTTCTAAGGTGATTCATTATTCATAGTCAAATCACACCTTTTAAAACAAACTAAACAAGCTGAAACTTCACTGAAAGAAAAACTTGCAGTTTCATAAAAACACCATTTATACTCCTGAACTTCAGATAAAGCATATAAACTTTGCATGAGTAACACACAAGCTACTTGCAACCCTCATATTCTGTTTTTTACAAGAATCAGCAAGAAGCTGCCTAAAAGAACAAAGAGGAAAAGAGAATAGCTAACCATGAGTCATAAAGCTAATAATATTGCAGGTCTGAACAGGGCTGATAATACAAGACCTCAGTGGTTTTAAAAACTCAATGCAGCTTTATTCATCAAACCGTGTCATTCTGTTCCCAGCGTGATTCATGTGATACAGTGCCAGCTTCAAGGAGGCCAGGGCGTGCCCAGATGAAACATACACCATTTCATCCTTGCAGAATTCCTGCTTGCTATCTCACAAAAAACAGTTTCCACCATTTCATTTTGGTTTCTTTTGTTTTCTTGTTTTTGTGTTATATTTATGATTTAATGACTTGGCATTTTCAAGCCTGCCTAGGTTAAATTTTTCAGTTGCACTGTACTGAAAATCAAAAACAGAAAGTTCTTGTTGGTTGTATATCCAGAATCTGCACTTTAACTAAAATATACTGATACTATACTAACAGTTTTCATACAGTTTAGATTTATACCTCTTTTGTTTTCAACTTTACTTGCAAATAACTTACTGGAATTAAGAATGCCTCGAGATGCACTTAAGTACGTTTATAATTTACCTACAATCTGTTCATAAAAAAACTTAAACGAGAGATAATTGCTGAATTTGTTATATAGGTAGGAAACAGACGATGGTGTGGCACCATGGAGTGGTTTGAATGCGATTGTCATAAATTGAATTGTCCTGACAGCAAAAAAAAAAAAAAGATATCTGGAAGGAATGTTTTACAAGGAACAATGATCTAAATTATAAGCTGTAAATATTTCTCAAGACTAAACATGTACTCATATTAATTAGTTTTAATCATCATACTATGAAGCTAAATGAGTTCAGCTGTTGTACTCCTACACTAATCTGCATGCACACATATCTTAAAACTGTGAGACTGTATATTATCAAAGGTTTATCATGACACGCCAGTTAACGTCTCTTTAGAGGCACAGACACGAAAAGTCACATACTGCATGTATCACTTATCTGTATGTATCAGTGTGTTTATTTTTCAAACCTGTATGACCAACTCTACCACCTGAGAGTGATCTGGAGTAATTATACCTACGTATGTTTAGTGTTATTATTTCATTATAATGCTTTCGGATTGTGTTGTACAGTTTATTTATGCACACACACAGTGATCTGGGGATATCATTCACCAACCATGCATACATATAGTTTTGTGCGTGATCTGTATGCATGCATGTTTCTACGCTTAGAATGTGATTTAGCTAGTTAGTCTTGTGTGTGAAGATGTGTCTATGTACTTTACAGTACTTAGTAGTAATCCTGACCATGCATTTACAGAACCTCCTAGTGGTAGAAAAGGGTAATCTTAGTTAAACTGATGAGGAGCCCCCATCCCCTTTACTTGTCAATCATGTTAGCAAAATTGACAAGATAAACTGCTGACTTTTTGCTGACCATTTTCACAACAAGGTGCAGATATGTGACAGATAAAATGTAAAGTAAAATCATATAAAACGTACATCTAAAGATTGCAGCAAAATTCAGCAATAGCATCCCCATGTACATTCAGGTCCTTTTTACTTCAAGGAAAAAGTACTTACTTAGATAAAAATAAAAATATCCAGCCAAAAATGTACTCAAGTGAAAGTCAAAACTTTTAAATGTTCTCAAGTATTTACTTTTTTTTAAATCTTTTTATATTTATATTTTTATATCTGATGAAATTAAATTAATGTTATATTTTCATGTGAACAGTAACTTTAATCACTTATCTAAAACTGTTAGAAGATTTTCATTTTAAAACTATAAACTATAACCTTTTCCCTTAAAACATCTAATTAATATGCATGACTAACGTGACATAGTTTACTAATGTATATGCATGACTAATGCTATGTTGCTTAATAATGAATATGCATGGCTAACTCTATGTGGTTTAATAATGAATGTATATGACTAATGATACGTAGTTTACTAATGTATATGCATGACTAATGCTAGCAAATGTTAGCAAATTAGCAGAACGTATCAACTTATCTAAACATGCTTTTTCAAATTAGATGGAGTTCATGCCTTCTACAGATGCAATGGAGGTACCTCATTTTATATGAGTCTTTTTACTCTAGTATGTTGAAACATATGAGGTAGGGCCAGGGACGCTCATCCCCAAAGTCGACATTGCAGTCCAGTGGCTTATCCATCTTCAGATGCACACAGATGTGCACACAGATAGGGTTAATTACATTGTGTAGCACAAGCAGGTCACTGCAGCTGACGAACTGACACGATTCTTGATATATACAGTCACAGAACACTTTATTAGGAACACTACACTAATAGTGGTTAGGGCCTCCCTTTGCTTGCAAAACAGCCTCAAATCTCCACGGCATGGATTCCACAAGATGTTAGAAACATTCTTTTGAGATTCTGGTCCATGTTGACATGATTGCATCACGCAGTTTCTGCAGATTTTTCAGATGCACTTTCCTGCTGCGAATCTCCTGCTCTACCACATCCCAAAGGTGTGCTACTGGATTCAGATCCGGTGACCGGCCACTGAAGAACACTGAACTCATTGTCATGTTCATGAAACCAGTGTGAGATGACTTTTGCTTTGTGACATGGTGCATTATCATGCTGGAAGTAGCCGTTAGAAGTGTTCAAAAAGTTTTTCCATTTTATTGTTAACTGTTCTTATTGCATATAGGTTCTCTTATTCAGACTGTAAATTGACTTTTGCTATTGTGTGTTGTTTATTTCTATTATTCTTCCTGCATTGTTCCTTATTGTATATATATTTTTATTTTTATTGTCTTTGTAATCTATTGTTTGTTGCCCTTCTACCCCATCTTTCTCATGAGGAAAAAACAAAATAAGAATTTCATTGTACCAAAGTACATATGACAATAAAGATCTTGAATCTTGAATCTAGAAGATGGGGAAATTATGGCCATGAAGGGAAGCACATGATCAGCAAGAATACTCAACTAGGCTGTGGTATTCAAGTGATGATTGATTGGTATTAACAAGCCCACAGCCAAAAATCACTGAGATCACATTTTCCCCCATTTTGATGGTTGATGTGAACATTACCTGAAGCTGCTGGCCCGTATCTGCTTGATTTTATGCACTGGACTTCTGCCACACGATTGGCTGATTAGATAGTTGCATGAACGAATAGGTGTACAGGTGTTCCTAATAAAGTGTTCAATGATTGTATATATTTTTTATACACTGATGAACTTGATTGTGTGCTTTAAACTTAAATGCAAGCCCATTTTATATAAATAGTGTAGAAGTCACTTGCTGGATGAGAGAAGAAGAGACCTTTAAGATGTGTAACAGGTACTTTGTGTTAAAAAAATGTAAGTAGTAAAAAGGAATTTTTTTCATGAAAATACAATTAAGTAAAAGTACAATTATTCAGTTTCACTAATGCTCAAGTAATCTACAAATACCCCAAAATACAAAAGTATAGTAATCAAGTACATTTACTCAAGTTTACAGGCATTTACAGGCACATTTCAACAAGAAATGAGAGTCAGATCTGGCATTTCCCAACCAACTATCTGAATAATGGCACTGTTTTACATGCATTCATATTGCTCACAGTGGGTTAATAGCCATAAAATTCGCACTTCCCTTTAAAGGGAAGTTGTTTATCGTATATTTTGATATGGGGGCATTTCTTTATGTGAATATGTGTGGCTGTGCACAAACAGAGCTGTTTAGAAAATGTAGCATTTATTAATGTTTACTTGTATACAGTTATGTGTATGCACATATGCTAAATGGCAATTTTCTAGTGTGTACTTTTGCGTCTTATGTACAGAAGTAGAACTTGCTGTATGCACACTTTGATAAATGAGACCCCTGGAGCTTGATGCAAGTGCTACACTAGCAACACCAGGAATAGAAAGTGCTAGATGTTTTGGGCCAAAGGGGTAGAAATGTCAACCAGCAATTGGTTGTTCATAGGCATGCAATGCTTGGACCTTATAACTTTACACATATGCTGGCATTTCTTGATTGGAGTATGGTGAAACAGGTGAAACCCCTGGATATGTTTTGGATCTAGTTTTCAGCCAGCCCTCTCCAGCTGTAGACATCAGTGTTACACTGCACTGTAGTACTACAGTGGATATAAAAAGTCTACGCACCCCTGTTAAAATGGCAGATTTTTGTGAAGTAAAAAAAATGAAACCAAGATAAATCATGTCAGAACCTTTTCCACCCTCAATGTGAAATTACAACATATAAAAATTATTTGGAAAAACAATCAGAAACATTTAGGGAAAAAATAGGAAAAATAAAAAACTTACAACAACCTGATTACATAAGCGTGCACACCCTTTTATAAGTGAGGATGTAGCTGTGTTCACAATGAACCAATCATAGTCACATGTTCTCACATAATCTCATGTTCAAAAGTAATTATCATACAGCTTTCATCAATGAAATTATTCTGATTAACCCCAAATAAAGACCAGCTGTTTCTGTAGGATTTTCTTCATCTTCTTGGTTTCATCTGACTGCTGAAGCCATGGTCCACAAAGAGCTGACAAAGCCTGTACAGGATTTCACTGTTGAAAGGTATCGATCAGGAGAGAGGTACAAAAAATTTTCAAAACATTAGATGTGCCATAGAACACCATGAAGGCCATCATCAGCAAGTGGAGAAAATCACCAAGAACAGGATGTCCTTCCAAAATTTATAAAAGAACAAGACAAAAACTTAACAGGGAGGCTGCCAAGAGACCTGCAGCAATATTAAAGGAGCTGCAGGAATATCTGACAAGTACTGACAACAATCTCTCTTATTCTTCACATGTCTGGGCTATGGGGTAGGGTGGCTAGATGGAAGCTTTTTTCCATTTCATCCAAGATCAAACTCAACTAAATCACCCCAAACCATGTGGCAAAATGTGTTATGGTCCGATAAGACCAATTCCAAAAGATATAATAATTCCATAATTCCAAAAGGTGTATTTGGTCCAAAAAAAGCACATCACCAAAAGAACACCATACCCAAGGTGAAGCATGGTGGTGGCAGCATCATGCTTTAGGGCTGCTTTTCTTCAGCCAGAACTGGGGCTTTTATCAAGGTGGAGGGAATCATGAATAGCTACAAATACCAATCGATTTTAGTGCAAAACCTTCAAGTGTCTGCTTGTAGCTGAAGATGAAGGAATTTCCCCTTTTAGCACAACAATGACCCAAAGCATACATCCAAATCAACAAAGGAACGACTTAACCAAAAGATCAATGTTTTTGAATGGCCGAGCCAGAGCCTAGACCTGAATCCAGCTAAAAATCTGTGGGGTGACCTGAAGCGGGCTGTGCACAGGAGACGCCCTTACAATTTGACGGATCTAGAATGTTTTTGCAAGAAAGAGTGAGAAATATCGAATAAGTCTTATAAAATAAGTCAAGATGTGGCACGCTGATAGACTCTTAGCCAAAAAGACTGAGTGGTGTAATAAAATTAAAAGGTGCTTCAATAAAGTAGTAGTTTAGGGGTGTGCATACTTATGCAACCAGGTTATTGTAAGTTTTTTATTTTTCCTATTTTTCCCTAAAATGTTTCTGATTGTTTTTCATTTAATTTTTATATGTTGTAATTTCACATTGAGGGTGGAAAAAGTTCTGACATGAGTTATCTTGGTTTCATTTTTATACATCACAAAAACCTGTCATTTTAACAGGGGTGTGTAGACTTTTTGTATCCACTGTGTACCTGGTGTAGTTCAGTTCAGATGATTTGCTTTCCCTTTTTGACCAGTGTTTTACAAGTGCTTTGTGAGGGTACAAATGTGTGGCACTCAGATGTTACAGTTGGTTTTTGAGAGCTGTGCCTAGTTTTTCAGCCATTGTGCTATTTTTTTCTGGTGTGTGTTTAAGAATCGTTGTATTTTGCAGCACAGGCAGTGTCAATTGTGTTTTGTAGTGCAGGTTGTGTCAGTTGTATTTTGTAATGCTGGTGTGTATAGTGCTGACATTTCTGCATTAGCAGCTAGGGTAAACTGTAAAACCAGAAAGTGGCACATGCATAACTCACCTTAACATTCACTCGGAGTGTTAATTACATAAGCTATGGGTGTCAGGAAGATACAGCTATGCTTCTGTTTGTCTGAATATTACAAATATACAGTCCCCTGCGAAGGTACTGGAACAACAAGGCCAGTTATTTGTTTTTGCTATACACTGAAGACATTTGGGTTTGAGATCAAAAGATGAACATGAGACAATAGTTCAGAATTTCAGCTTTCATTTCCTGGTATGTACAGCTAGATGTGTCAAACAACATAAAACATGGCACTTTTGGTGGCAGACCACACAATTTTAGGTGAGCAAAAGTATTGCAACAGATAGACTTAAAGTAAATTAAAGTAAATAACACTTAATATTTGGTTGCATATCCCTTGTTTGCAATAACTGCATCAAGCTGGTGACCCACTGACATCACCAAACTCTTGCATTGTTCTTTTGTGATGATTTTCCAGGCTTGTACTGTAGCTTGTTTCAGCTGTTGTTTGTTTTGGGGGTTTCTCCCTTCAGTCTCCTCTTCAGGAGGTGAAATACATGCTCAATTGGGTTACAGTCTGGTGATTCACTTGGCTAGTCCAAGACCTTCCACTTTTTCCCCTGATGAAGTCCTTTATTGTGCTGGCAGTGTGTTTTGGGTCATTGTGCTGCTTCATGATGAATTAGATTATATGCATTTCTCTGGAAATTGGTAGACAGAATGTTTCTGTAGACTTCTGAGTTCATTCTGCTGCTACCATCATGAGTTACATCATCAGTAAAGATTAGTGAGCCTGTTCCAGAAGCAGCCATGTAAGCCCAAGCCATGACACTACCTCCACCATGCTTGACTGATGTTTGTTAACTCATATGTTTTGGATCATAAACAGATCCTTTCTTTCTCCGCACTTTGGCTTTTCCATCACTTCAGTAGAGGTTAATGTTGGTTCCAGAACTTTTGTGGCTCATCTCTGTATTTCTCATCTCTGTAATTCGTTGTGAATTCCAACCTGGTGGTTTGCATCGTGTGGTATGGCCTCTATATTTCTGCTCTCAAAGTCTTCTTTGAACGGTAGATGATACCTTCACTCTTGCCCTGTGGAGGTTGTTGGTGATGTCACTGACTGTTTTTTTGTTTTTTTCTTCACAGCTTTCACAATGTTTCTGTCATCAGCTGCTGTTGTTTTCCTTGGCCAACCTGCTTCATGTCTGGTTGCTAGTACACCAGTGGTTTTTTTTCTTTTTCTATTGGCTATACCCAGTGCTTGTGCAATGGCTCCAATTGATTTTCCCTCTTTTCTCAGCTTCACAGTTGTTTGCTTTTCTCCCATAAGCTTTCTGGTGTCTGGGTAAACCTTTTTAACAACAAATGCAGTCTTTACAGGTGAAACCCAGGGTTCAAACCAAGAGTAGACATTCAGAGCAAATCAATCTAACAGGGCACACCTGGGCGACAAGAAACACCTGTCAGTCACATGTTCCAAAATATTTAATCACTTAAAAAATGTGTGGGTTCAAAAAAAGGTGCCATGTTCTAAGCTTTTTTTTTTAACACATCTAGATGTAAATATCAGGAAATGAAAGCTGAAATTCTGATCTATCGTCTCATATTCATCTTTTGATCTCAAACCCAAATGTCTTCAGTGTATGGCAAAAACAAAAGAATTGGCCTTGCCGTTCCAATACTTATGGAGGAGACGATATATGTAACTTATCATAATTTTACAATACCTCTGTCACAGAAGCATTACCTTTGTTAAGTGATTATTATCTGCTATCTCAAAGTTTCTCCTTATTTCTTTATAAAAATGCACGAAAAATCATTCTTTGTGTGCAGGGAGAAGTAAAAGAAGAAATAGAAAAAGAAGCAACAGGCTATGGCATGTTCATAGAGACAGCACATGTGGTGATCACATCACTACACAATTTATGTGTGGAAATTCACCAGGGCAGGATGCCCATGCTGTTCTGACAAGGCTTTTGCAGCCTCACGCAATCTGACTCATATATTCTCTGCCCAAGTTCTACACTGTGCAAACATGATAGTACACGCACAGTATGATTATCACATTTACATAAGTAGCAAGAATGTACTAATATGGCAATATTAACTGAATGTTAGTAGTAAAAAGGAGCTTTGTAATAAAAAAAAAACACATTTACATTTTGTTAGTGTATAGTAAATATATCTGGATCTTAAACATGACAGTGTTTTATTGCCACTAAATGGTAAAAAATGGGTAATTTCTTTAGCTTGTAGAAAAAGGGATTATAGATGAAATGCTCTGTAACCCAGCTAATAAATGAAACCCATATATATATATATATATATATATATATATATATATATATATATATATATATATATATATATATATATATATATCTGAAGCAATGCTGTGGGCCAGAATGTCACTGTGGAAAGTGGTGAACAAAGCATAAAGACAAAAAGACGTCTGTTCTGAGGATGCTGACTTGGTTCCAGGCAAAACAGCCAACTTTGTAAAGAGGTTTTACTTTACAGCTTATGAGTGTTGATCTGCTCCAGCTCTTAGCTGTCTTGGGAATATAACTGCTAAGCAATAGTCTATAAGGCATTTTATAGACATACTATGCCATAATACAGGACAATGCACCCTAGGCACCCTTTTTTAGTACAAACTTTGTTATAGATTTTTATTTTATGTCTTCTACATTATCGAGTTGGTGCAAAAACATTTTAGATTTCCAAACATCAGTTTTCCAGCACAAACTTTAATGTTACAGAAAAATGTTTGTATGTCAGTAAAGAAAGCAGCATATTATGTAAGAGACCACTTCTCAGACAAAAAACATAATAAAGTCTGCTGGGTTTTGCTGAACACAAGTCTCCAGAAGAACTGTGGCTGGTTCTGTGAAATGTTCAGTAGAACTTACAGCTAATTTCCTTATAAAACTGCACACATTGTACCTGAGACTACTAATTTTATTTTTAAAGCAAAGGGTTGTCACATCAAATATTGACTTTGTTTCATTTATTACTGTTTACTGCTCTTTATAGTAAATTTTTTACAGTAGAAATATTTAATTTCATTATTTTTGAAGGCATGTTTGCTCTATAGCATTTCTTTGCATGTGCCTAAGACTTTTGCACAGTACTACATATAGGAAGAGTAGGTCAATAAATTATATGTTGTCATATACTTGCATGCACATCATGATTTGTATCATGATATATATCAATTCACATCTAGAAACGTGCCTTAGGGGTGGATATATTTGCGATGACAGGAATGTTGGCCTATGTTCATATCCGTGCATGTCTCCTGTTAGTGCTAGTCTTTTCATGCACCACAATATTATAATGAAATATGATTGTCATCTGAATGTTAATTGCACAAATTTGAGTGCATCCTCCTGCAAGTACACCTTCAGCTGCCAGGTCTTCTGCCCCTGGCCATATTCTGGGTGGAGTGTAAAAAGGTGCTTTTTTCTAGAAGCCCACTCACCCTCCCCTCAGCAGGGCAACATATAAAGTTCCAACCTCTGTCTTAGTCCTGCAGTCTCTCTCCCTCTCTCAGGAAAGAGCCACTCCTTGCTCTACAGCACAACCATGACCAGCTTCAGCAGTTTTACCTCCTCAGGTGGTTCCTTCAGCGGGGGCTCCTTTCGGGGTCCCGGTATAGGTGGATCATCTCGGCTTTCCACGATAAGCAGTGGTGGTAGCCACCGCTTGATGGTTGGACGTGCCCCCAGTATGTATGGTGGTTCTGGAGGATCTGGTGTGCGCATCTCCACTGTCTCCAGCTCCATACGTGGTGGTGGAGGTGCTGCAGGCCTAGGTTTTGGTAGTGGAGCAGGCTTTGGCTTTGGAGCTGGTGGAGGAGCTGGTGGAGGAGCCGGGTTTGGCTTGGGTGGGGGTTTTGGTGGTGAAGATCTGGGCATTGTGACAGCCAATGAGAAGGCCACCATGCAGAACCTGAATGACCGTCTGGCATCCTACCTGGACAAGGTACGCACCCTGGAGAAGGCCAATGCTGACTTGGAACTGAAGATCAGACAGTTTATGGAAAACAAGGCCTCCCCTGCTGCCAGAGACTACTCTGCTTATGAGGCCACCATAAAGGACCTGCAGGATAAGGTACCATTTATCATAATTTAGCTTGGTACATAGATTTGGCTATGGAACAAATATAATTCTATGAAAGTATTATAAATGTTATTGCAGAGAGATTGACCTACAGCAAAAAATGGAGGCGATGAGTTTTTGACTAGATTTTAGATTTTGTGCAATAACATTTTTTAAATGCTTCCACAGATACAGGATGCTGCCAGAGATAATGGAAGCATCTACCTGAGCATTGATAATGCTAAACTGGCAGCAGATGACTTCAGAACCAAGTAGGTATTAGGGTTTTACATGCTCTTCCCACTCAAATACATAGGTCAGGTGTACCACTAATTGGTTTCTGAGAGACTCTCTGTTCCTGCTCAGGTATGAGAATGAGTTGGCCATGCGTCAGTCAGTGGAGGCAGACATTGCTGGGCTTAGGAGACTCCTGGATGAGCTGACACTGACAAGGTCAGACCTGGAGATGCAGATTGAAGGCCTTAAGGATGAGTTGATCTTCCTCAAGAAAAACCACGAGGAGGTGAGCCCTATGACGGGACAATAACTCACAGATGTTTTGAGCTGTCAGAAGCAAGTACATGTATTTCTTATTTAAATACATCATTTTTCCAGAGACCATTTCTCACACCTGCATACATACTTTCTAACTAGGAACTGGAAGCAATGCGTAATACAATGTCAGGTAGTGTGAACGTGGAAGTGGAGGCAGCACCTGGGGAAGACCTGAACCGTGTCCTGGATGAGATTCGTGAGCAGTATGAAGCTGTGGCTGCCAAGAACCGGCGTGAACTAGAGGGCTGGTTCCAGGCCAAGGTGAAGAAATTATTACAATTATGTAATGTTTGGTACCAAGTGTTCATGGTACTCCTGTTTCTCACTAATTACTATTTTTTTTCAGCATGATCTTATTTATTTTAAGCTAAAGAAAAAACTATGACTATAAAAAACTGCTAATCTTCAACTACTGCTTGTTTGCAGATCGATAATCTGAACAAGGAGGTGACCGCCAGCTCAGCGAATCTTGAAACGTCCAAGTCAGAGGTCACTGAAGTCAGACGCACTTTACAAGGCCTGGAGATTGAGCTACAATCCCAACTCAGCATGGTAAGTCATAGTATATTCTATTGGCAGACTAGAGTATGTCAGTTTTAATTTTTAATTTTTAACTTAACCTTTCTCTATATCCATCATTTTTCCAATGCCATTCCCTCCTCTCCTTTAAACCCAATCCTCCCACAGAAAGCATCTCTGGAGGGCGCTCTAGCAGATACAGAGGGGCGCTACTCCATGAAACTAACTGGACTGCAAGCTCAGGTAACAGGATTGGAGCAGCAGCTGATGGAGCTCAGAGCTGATATAGAGAGGCAAGCTCAGGACTACAAGCTTCTGCTGGACATCAA
This sequence comes from Pangasianodon hypophthalmus, assembly GCF_027358585.1. Lineage (NCBI taxonomy): Eukaryota > Metazoa > Chordata > Actinopteri > Siluriformes > Pangasiidae > Pangasianodon > Pangasianodon hypophthalmus. The sequence continues at coordinate 21,332,172 of NC_069720.1, forward strand.
GACCCGGCTGGAGATGGAGATTGCTGAGTACAGGAGGCTGCTGGATGGAGAGGCTGACAGGTGAGAGCAGCATGAAAACACAAAACATGGCTTTTTAAATTATTTTGATTTTTACAAAATGTTTTAATCAAATGAAGTATTGTAAATCATTGCTGTTTTCATCCATGAAAAACCTGTTCATATTTGTGAAAAATATTTTTCTGTACCTCCTGCAGAGACCTAAAGCAAGTTAAAACACCCTGTTTCATTAATATAATTGTGTTTTTCATCATTGCAGTCTCAAAACAAACATCAGTAAAAATTTGATGGTGAAGACCATTGTGGAAGAGATGGTAGATGGGAAAGTGGTGTCCTCCACAACTAGTTAAATCCACTGTGCCTACATTCAACACCATGATACAACCTTAATTTCAACCAAAATACAATGTTAATTTCAACATTCACAGCAAGAGATGCATGATTCATGTGAAATGAGAAAATAAAATGACTCATGGACACAACGACACAATGACTCCTGCTTTTCATTATGCCACATTTCCAAGCGGAATAAGAATCACATTGTTTAGGAATACTAATCACAAATTAAATTTGTCCCATTTGGTAATGTCCTATTGCAGAACTACTACAGGTGTTATAAGGTACAATGACAAAAAATTACTACAAAAAAAGATGCCATATATATTTTGAAAAATTTTCTGTAAAAATTGCGGATTATGACACATGCATTTTCACTATGTGATTGAGGTAAACTACCCTACTGTTGCACTACCTTATAAGAAGTATTAATCCCATGAAAACATGATTTTGTTGCATGATTTAAAACCATGTAGATTTACCTTTGGTCTGATTAATCCTCTTTGTGCATTGTGGAAGGCTCTTTACCAATTTCAAGTCATAAGAAGATGCAATAATGCAATAAATCAGGATCATTTTGCACATCACCATATTATATTATATTATATTATATTATATTATATTATATTATATTATATTATATTATATTATATTATGTTATATTATAGTATGGCATGGTGCAAAGTAGGTAGTGGTGTCTCCCCACAGCTCCAGGGTCCTGAGCTCAGCTCTCTGTAAGGAGTTTCACATGTTCGTGTGGGTTTCTGTCAGGTTCTCCAGTTTCTTCCCACTGTCCAAAAACATGCAGGTAGCTGGACTAGCTATGCAAAAGTGCCCATAGCTGTGAATGTGTGTGTGTGTGTGCATGGGGCACTGTGATGGATCCCATCCAGGGTGAATTCTCTAGCCTTGTGCCCAGTGTTTCCCGGATGGGCTCTGGTTCCACAGCCACCCTGACCAGGATAATGAATGAATGAACGAATATTATATTATTTTAATATTTTCTTACATGATCTATCACCAAACTACATCTTTCTTTTCTTTTATGACTCAGGATTTTAGTATTTTTTTAGGCCAGCATGTGGTGATGTGGCGATGGCCTAAAATTGTTAACCTGCAGCATTTTTAAAAAAGCTAATTTTCAAGTTACAATATTCTCCAATACTCTCAAATTTTAGTAAGTTTGTATTTGGCTGTATGGACCACAAGAGTTTAGGAGTGTTGCTGGTTTGTGTTGTTTTCAGTGCAATATTGTGCAATACCAGAGAACAGTCAGCAGGGTGAGTCTCCAGAGGCTGCAGGAAAACAGACAACATGTGGCATAGTAATGGTTGTTGATGACCATGCTTTATTGTTAGTTGTTTCTCATTATCAATCTCATTATTTCTCAATATCCATTCAGTAATTGCTTAATTACTCACCAACGGCCATAACAGTTTGAACTGCTAGTTTGGCAAAGAAATAGTGCCAGTGGAGGAAGTTAATTTGGTGCAATAGTTTTATTGCTCTTTAGGATTTATATTTAATTAATTTCTTGTTAATAATAATTTCAACTATTGAGTATATTGATAATATACATCTGTGGATAAACGGGTTGCAGTTTTAAAATGGCATTCATAAAAATAACATAATGAACATAGGATTAGTCTTATGTGTATCACAATGTTCGTACAGAAAACATGAGGGATAGCTGAATATATGCAGATGTACATTTGCATCTCTTTTGGTTAAAATGAGGAACAAATAAGTGTAAACAAATTATATACACACACACATATATATATGAAGAAAGTGTTAGGTGTGTTCTTTGAGCTGTTAAAGAGGGACGAGTGTGTCCCGGTTTTTAAATGAATATGATGGTTAAGAAGTAAGAACAATGAAGATGAAAACTCCAGGACGTACTTGTAAAAGTGCTGAAGAGTCACATGAAGAGAATTTTATAACAATGTAACTACATAGGTCTTACCACCAATATACAAACCCCTGACAAGCCTCAGAAATAGAAAGGTCAGATTACAATTTGCTAAAAAAAAAAAAAAAAAAAAAAGCACATTTCTGGGATAAATACTTATAGAGAAATGAGTCAAATACTAACTTGTACCATAGTGACAGAAAAGGAATTGAAATGGAGAGAAATGGAGTTGATTTAAAGTATAATATAATGAAGAGTGCTTTGAGAATAAGTGCTTTGAATTCTGAAGGGTTTCAAAATTGTGGACTATGTATACATAGTTCACCCAATGTAGGCATAAAAACAATATATTTGGAACACAGGGGCAAAATACCAACATTGTTGTCACTTTATAAATACTTACATATTGCATTTTATATATCTTTGTCTTACACTGTGTAACTGCAGATCCCATTTGGCATTTGTTTGATATTAGCTAAAGGGCAGTAAGTCTGACTACATGAGCTGGATCAAGATGGGTCTGTCTGCAAACTCCAGATCAGTGGATGTGTACAGATGGGCATTTCTTTAGGCCCTTTGTGGACTCAGACACAATTTTAAAATGTATCCCATCTAGGTAGCACCAGCAGTGAAGCTTATGAATATTTATGTCCATTACTCAAACAGAAGTTCTGTCAGCTTAGCTTGTGTTAGCTAGCTGACTAGAATTACCACTGAAGTTTGTTAACATATGAATATGCCTTAAAAGTCCTCTCAGAATTCCTGTCAGCTTATTTCATGTTAGTTAGGATAACATGATAGGAGAGGAGTGATGATTATGGCATTAATGAATATGATATGTAGGAATACATCCTATCAGAAATCTTCAGGTTGTGCCATGTTAGCTAGCTGGCTAACAAAATCTGTATGGCGGCCAAGAGCCACTCTCATTTACATATATGCATTCCTTCCATGCTCTGTGCTCTGCAGACAGACCTTATTGGGTTAAGCTGAAAGAATTGGCTTTATTAAGGTGTGTTCGCAAATCAGTCATTAATGTGTAGTCACTGTCTGGCTGCTTTCCACTAACTTTACCACTGCAATCTTCTTGCGAGCAACTGTAAAAGAAAAAGAGAGACATTTATTTCCTGAGAGACTTAGAGTTTATATATTGCAGCTCTGATTTTACTAGAGAACAGGGCCATATTTAGTAAAGGCACCATGTATAAGAAATGGCTACTACAAAACTATGCACTTTTTTAATGCAGGTTTCTTCAGACATTCTAACTGTGCTCCAAGACAAATTAGTCTCTTAAAAATAGCTTTTAAAACATAAAGGTAAGTTTTAAAAAGTGATCAATTGTGTTGCAATGCTCCAAATGATCGGTTTACCTTTCCTGAGAAAAACCAACAGAATAAACAGAATATCAAAAAAGATTATTCTGAACAAGGAGGGATCTTATAGCCTCTGACAATCACTCAAGACATAAAAGAAGTCACTCACCTTGGAGGTCACTGCAAAATAAAGAAAAAGAAAGAGACATTAAATGTTACATTACATAACTTTATCACAAATGATAAAAAAAAGATTCATAAACTCAGGGAAATGCAATGTTCTCTTCACCTGCCGTTTACTTCCAGCAGTGACATATACTCTTTGATCTCAGCCTCCAGGTTGGTCTTCACCTCCAACAAAGTGTCATAGTCTTGTTTGTTCTCGGTTATGTTAGCATGAATCTGCTTGAGCTTGAGTTCCAGGTCAGTGATGATTTTTTGGAGCTCTGCTAGTTGTGCTGCGTAGCGGGTTGCAGAGTCTTGTAGACTGCCTTCAAGGGACATCTTCTGTGGAGAGATGTGTGAGCAATAATTGTGCATGATTACTTTCGTACATAGCATTTAGGTTAAAAATACCTGAATAGTGTGGGTATTGAGTCTTTAGGTTTCTAATAATATTTTATTATTTCATCTAAATTGATCTGTAGTGCCTCCCACAAACATGGGATATTGAGCGGAATTCATATCATGATATTATGTTGTTGATTTTAATGCTCATTTCTCATCTGGGCCATTCTTATAGTTCAGTTTACTGTTCTGTGTAAAATAAATATACAGTGAGGGAAAATAAGCATTCTGACACTTGTTTTTGTTATTTAATATACTTTCAGTGCATATATCCACTTCAAATGTACACATATAATGTCTTTTGATTTATATATATACTGATTTGTACTTATAAATATGAACAAAAATATGTATTCATAAGCATAAAAATGAAATGAAAAACACCACCACAAATGAACAACATTAGTATTTTGTTGCAAAGCTGTTGTTGGCAATTTCAGATAGAAGTAATAAACTAATGGTAAGAACAATTTGCTTTATGCTTCTTGCATTGTGGTTCAATTTTGGTGCATTCCTCTTGGCAAATCATCTTAATTCCCCAAGGTTACAAAGGTTCCTCTGATGGACTCGCAATTTCAAAATCCTCCATAAAGTTTCAGTGGGATTCAAGTCAGGCAATAGGCTAGGCCATGCAAGGCCTTTTGGCTGTACACTCACTGTCCACTTTATTAAGGAATACCTGTACACCTGCACATTCATGCAGTTAACTAATCAGCCAATCATGTGGCAGCAGCGCAATGCAAAAAAATCATGCAGATACAGGTCAAGAGCTTCAGTTAATGTTCACATCAAACATCAGAATGGAGAAAAAATAGAATCTAAGTGACTTTAACTGTGGCATGGTTGTTGGTACCAGATGCTGATCTCCTGGGATTTTGACACACAACAGTCTCTAGAGTTTACACAGAATGCTGCGAAAAACAAAAACCATCCTGTGTGCGGAGGGTCTGCAGACTGAAACACTTTGAGTTTAAGAGAGGTCAGAGGAAAATGCCCAGATTGATTCAAGAAAGATAGGAAGGAAGGATATAGTAACTCAAATAATCACCTCAAATAATCACTCTTTACAACCGAGATGAGCAGAAAAGCATCTCAGCAGAAGAACACAAAGGGTTCCTGTCAGCCAAGAACAGGAATCTGAAGCTATCATGGGTACAGACTCACCCAAACTGGATAGTTGAAGAAAAAAAAAATCACCTGGTCTTTTTCCAGTCTTCAACTGTTCAGTTTTGCTAGGTCTGTCCTCATGATAGCCTCAGATTCTTGCTCTTGGCTGACAGGTGTAAAGGTGTTCTTAATAAAGTGGAAAGTGAGTGTATGTTTGGAGTTGTTGAAATGTCTATCTACTTCCTATATTCAGTTTCTTGGCTGATGAGATCTAATATGCCCCTTTACATGTGTCCTTTGAAGACGCACAGTGCCCCAGTACCTTTTGCAGAGGAGCAGCTCATATCATGATGATCCCACCTCTGTACTTCACCATGGTGTTCTTGGAATTATGCACGCAACCCTTCTTTCTCTCAACATGACCAGCTGAATTATTGTATATGGACATATGCACTGGAAGTATATTAAATAACTGAAACAAAGGTTTCTGAATACTTATTTCCCCTCACTGTATGATATGAAAATGCCATTTTCATGATGAACATGCATTTTATTTTAAATACACAACCTTTAAAGTTTTAATATTTAATACTGATTTAATATTAATATTTAAGGTGCCTGAAGGAAAAAACCCTAGATCTGGGATGTCCAAGACAGGTCCTGCACAGGTTGGTAACTTCCCTGCTCACCTACTAACCAATGATATGAATAAGCTGTAGAATAACCTAATGTGCCTGGACTATGGGCCACGAAGAATTGATTTTGGCATCCTAATCTAGAAGGTGCCAGAAGGAAAAAAATCTGGATAGCATTATTTCCTCCTTTTTAGTATTCTCCTACTGTGCATGAAAGTCATGATATTTGGCAGCACACTGGTTGGCAGGGATAGAGTCGGGCTTGATGCATCATGGAATACCACTCATTAAAGTTGAAAAGTGGTATTTTGTGTGATGGAATACCACCTGGAACAGCAATCCTTCTGCCTTTACATGTTGCTGCAAGCTTGAAAAATTATACTCCTGTTTAATTTGCAGGAGGAGTAATTACTTTTTTTGTGTTGCAGATGGAGTCAGCCACTCCATGGACCCCCCAAAATGCATAATTTTTTTAGTAGAGGAAAAGAGCTGAAAATGTTTACAGAAAATTGTACATGACTAGGGTTTTCTTTGAACAAAGATTGCATGGCCTCCCCTGGATAATTATACATACACACCTGGTATATAATTAAATATTTTAAACCATCACTAGACATATAAACTGTGATTAAATAGAACATAATGTGTTTGTGTCTGCAGTCAGGCGTGGGTGTGTGCCTACCATACTGAGTTGGCTCTGCAGTTCAATCTGCATCTTATGGAAGTAGCTCTTCAACTGACTGAGCTCTGTAGTGTTGTACTCCAAATCCTCAGTCTGCTCCATAAACTTCTTTTCCACAGTAGAAATCTATAAAACACAGGGTGCTTATTCAAACACCATCTGATGACACCTTTCCACAGAAAATGTTTTGCACAAGCAAATGTTTTACTTTTCTTCAGTTCATTTTTATGGTCTGTTTGGTGTACCTTGTTTTGGTACCAGACTTCCTGATCTCTATGATTCTTGGCAACCACAGCCTCGTAGTTTTCTCGAATCTTTGTCAGAGCCTGGTTCAGGTCTGTAGAGGGTGCTCCATCCACAGAAACGTTCATCTGGCCTCCAGCCTGTGCATGTATCTGAGCTTTCTCCTAAAAGACACAGCAAACACAGCTTCCAGGAGATATACATGGATTCAACATGGATGCCAATTCAACTCAATTAGAATAGACGATATCTGTGGAGTATAGACCATTTTATTGTTAATTCTAACAACATCTTGCATATATCTGGCAGACTTATGAGTAGTGGAAATAGATTGTTGGGTATGTGTGTGTATGTGTGTGTGTTGTGTGTGTGTGTGTGTGTGTGTGTGTGTGTGTGTGTGTGTGTGGGTGGGTGAGGTGTGTGTGTGTGGGGGGGTCATTTAGGTAAAGCTAAATCTTTTTATGGACATGATCTAAATGTCAGTAGCAGTCTGTTTCTTTCTGTCAGGAAGTTACTGAGATGATTTTGAGAGATGATCATGAAATAAAAGAACAAAACAAAAAGACAAGACCCACAATACCAAAATCTAAAGACAGATGTTGATACAAATATGAGGACTGAAATCAGATTTAATACTCAGTCCCTTTACTATATTTTCTCTCTCTTTTTCGTATAACCATAATTGTTATGCACCCACAAACAAGTCCACAGCTAATCACTAATCGTATTTCTAAGCAACTAGCCTCAATGTGTTGTTGAGGAACCTCGTATTAATGATAGATGAAAGTTTGTTACCAAAAACTAAATTGTGCAACTTTCCTAAAAATGCACATGGTAACTATGTGATTAGACTGTATGTTTCATGTCCAAGTTAGTGTTTCATCTGGATGTTACTGTTCTCTTCATATCATTCCACTCAGTGTCATGGTACATTGTGCTGGCATGTTCATGTTTTCAGGTATGTCCATCTGAAAACTCTAAAATCCAGTAGACCTTTAAGGTGTAAGACCCACCAGTGAATAATGTCCCAAAATCCTAAAGTCAGTAAAAAACAGTAAATGGATTAACAATATTTGCATATAAAAATCTCTAAAAAGAAAAATGGAAGTTGCATTTTTTTTGGAGAAAAGATTTGTTTTATTTTCTTTTAGTTTGTTGGCCGTTGTGTTTGCAACATCTGTTTTTTTTTTAAATACTTAATATTTTACTTGTGCCTCTTGTACCTTAATCCTTCTGCCACAAAACTTTATAGATCAACCACAGGGTGTTTGCACTGAAACTACCTTTCTGTCTGCCTTGTCCTGAATACAGGACATGTTGCATTATCACAAAAGAAATTCATTGTGTAATTGTAGGGATCTCTCCTTTGGCCAAATGTTGTGAGTCAGATCAGAATATCATCATAGTAGATGAATAACTCCAAATTATGGGTATATTTTACAGTAGACCAGATGTGTATTGACCCCACCCATCCTCCTTACCATCCTCTGCCATTAGGGGGCAGAATGAAAATTCTAATCAGCAGGAAGAATGGCTTGTCGAACCAGATTCCATCCAGCTTTATCTCCTTTCATCCCCTTTCACCCACATACTGTATGCATTTTTACTGGTCTGTATACATTACGCTTTCAATACGGTATTGTATGATTCTTATGGCTGTTAAACTCTGAAGCATGAATTGACCATGAAGTAACTGTGTTTCCTCACAATGACAATGATTACTGTATATTAAACCATAAAACTACCTTACTGCGGTTTTATATGGCAATTATGTCTGCCACATATTTAGCCACAGTTTTAGTATCTTGCAGTAACTGCGTTTCTTATTCTTTCCATGATATTTCCATGGAATTACTATGATGTTTATGTCCACTGTTATAGTATAAATATGACAGTCATACCATAGTAACCATGGTAACCATGGTAACCATGGTCATGGTAAACTATAGTTTGCAAAACATGGCTTTTGTTTGTCAAACAGAAACCAACCAATGCCAAACACACATTTCTGTCTCATGCAAATTTTATGTAAAATGTAGTATTCTGAAGTAAAATGCATAACCATCGGTCTGAGAGCTAATGGAAGGGGAAACTGCAGGCAGAAGAGATTACAGGCGAGCAAAAACAACTGAGTGGGGAAAGGAAAACAGCACTGCATTAGTCATACTCTGCTTTCCCTGTAGAGACCTCAGTGTTTTGGTTAACTCTGTTGAGCTGGCAGAAAGTAGTAACATGGCCAGTCTAAATTTGAACCTTGTAGCCAGATCATGTTCTTTTACAGTTTACACTATCTGACTGAAGTCACCTGTGATATTGCCTCTTAGATACACAGCACACTTTTTGCACTTTATTTAAAATGATTGTGAATTAAATTTCACTGGGGAAATTCACTTTTATCACATTTAGTCAAACTATGCATAAAGATTTTAATTTGAATAAATGTTTTCAAGGATTAAAGGGGGAAATGGAAGAAACGAGCACTCCGTGCATTCCAGGTTGTATCTGTGTGGAGTTTGCAGGCAGCGCTGGAATGCCAGGGCAAATATAAAGATGGACACACCTTTCTTTGCAGTTAAAGAGATAGACAGAGCATGAGTGAGACTAGGCTGCTGTGATAGCTGGCTTCACTGGGGCTTCAGCAAAGCTTAAAAAACTTTTGGAATGGTAAAGAACCATATCCTATAACAGGAAAAAGTGTCTGAACATTATAATACAAGATTTTAGCACTGACTTACTGTGTCTTACTGCCAGGTCAATGCTTAAAACAGTAGGATTCCTTTATTTTATGACAAACCTAATATTAACTTAATATAAAGGACTTAAGAACTGTCAGAATATTATAAAACAAATTGGTCATATCACAGAACACTACTTGGAAAAGATATTGGTGGGGGTATGAGGAAATAAATGACATGTCTGTACCTCCTCATGGTTCTTCCTAAGAAGGATGTGTTCCTCTCTCAGGCTTTCATACTCCATCTCCAGAGTTGAGCGGGTTAGGGTTAATTCATCCATGACCTTCCTGATGCTGGCAGTGTCCGTCTCAACCCAAGTACGGATGCCTAGCTCTAACTCATACCTAAAGTGAGGTAAAGGATCTGTAATCGAATAAAATCTGGAAAATAAGGCAGTTACACACTTATTCTAAATGCAAGCATTTTGTTCACTTACTTGCTTCTGAAATCATCAGCAACTAGCCTGGCATTTTGAATATTTAGGCCAGCCTCACCATTGGACTTAGAGATGTCCTGAATCTGGAAAATTAAGAAAGTATTCTCATCACTGTCAGCCAATATTGTTTATACTATGGACCCTTGTGGGATGTTAAAGTAGAACAGCAAAATGAAAATAAATGAATAAACAAAACATTGTCATTTTAGAGCAGGGGTATAGAATCTTATTTGCCCAAATCTAGTCTGGCTGCAAGTTTTTGTTGCAAGAGAGCAGAAGCACATCTAATACAACTAATCAGTTGAATACTGACACATTCCTGCTTAACTGAAACAAAAATATGCAGTCACACTGGCTCTAATACAGATAAGATACCTAAGATGCATGCTCTTACGTGAGTTACATTTGTAGCATATTTTCATTTAATTTCAATCATTTGTATCCTTTTGAAACAGCTTTAACGCTATTTAAAATTTAGCTACTGCCTTTCAGTTTGTGTAGCAGGTAGCAAGTTTAGCAATATAACTATATGGATCATTCATACTTTGCAAATTCTAAAATATGAAAGGCAAGTGAAAAGGACCACAGAGAGAAGTTTAAAGAAAAGCAATATTCAACCAAATATTAATAATTTTTTAATCAATGATCATGATAATAATAATAATAATGATTCATTAGTGAATTTGACTGTGCAATGTAATATCAGCATTAATATTAAATGGAATATTAAATGGAATACACAATATATGCAATGTGGGTTTTTGGGTTATATTTACATCAGGCACATGTCTGTAAATGTACACTACTAAATGAGAAGAAAATGGTGCTGTCTCTTGCAGCTTGGCTTACAATTGTCAGATTATTGTTCAAGTTACATTACAATGTTACAACCATTTCTACATGATCCGTTCCACTTTTTTCTAATCTTACCTGGTCTCGTAAGCTTTTAATGGTGGCCAAGAATCCCGAGTACTCATGAGATGCCACAGTACGGCCTGCACACCACTCATTAATCTTCCTCTCCAGTTCAGCATTGCTACTCTCCAGAGAATGCACCTTCTGTATAAAGGATGCCAGACGATCATTTAGATTCTGCATGATGGCTTTTTCATTGGCTGAAATGTGAAAAGTGAGGCCATCAGCAGGGTTGGATTGCCAAGAAGATCCACAAAATAACTCAGGCCTGGAGGATGAAATGCGGGTTCCTTGGCCCCCGGCACCCCCATACACACTGAGTGTCTTGGTGCCGTAGCTTTTAAAGGACAAAGACATGTTGCTTTCCTGGTGGAGACCTATAGAAAAGAGTAGACGGAACTAAAGAGCCTCTGCTTGCATAAATGCTTGCGTTTAAGTACCTGGTAAGGATTTGTAGGTAGAGTCTTGCTTATGATAAGACAGGTGTATACCCCTACATTTCCTTTTATGGCAGTATATACCCACATTTTCTTGCAACCAGTGACATGATAATATCACAAATGGCATCCGTGTCCATCATCACGAACCTGTTCAAAGTTCACTCACTCAATTTCACCACATCTGTCACTTTGTCAAGATGTGTAGCAAACTTTGGGCATGCAGATTTTTAGATATGAAAGATTTTCCTCAGAAAACTACTCATCCAACCAGTTGGGAGGGAAATATTTAACTAAAATGAGCTTTCCTGGAACAGCAGATAATTCCATGCAGGGTATGCAACGTAACACTTGTGCTTTCTATGGCAGCTATACTTCATCTTCAGTGGTCAAATATGTGTTACTCATTGGTTGTGGATCCTGAAAGATAAAACTGTTTCACTCAGTGCATCAATATGTAGTGATCATATAGTACATTGATGTGAGTAAGCCTTATGAAAATTTTGGCCACTGGGACATCTTTAGAGGACTGTGCTGCAACCATTTTCAAGCAATAGCTTTCTTGCCCGCTACTAATAACATGTTTAAAAAGTATTTGTCCAGCCAGTACTGATTCCAATATATGTCCAAGATAAAAAGTGCAACAAGCTACCTATATCTGTTCCAGACTTATTAAACTCGAATTGTATTATAAGGGTGGAATATGTGCCTCTTCGTTATTTGACCTGGTTTAAATTTTTTTGTGTTTGCACAGGGGGTGTGACATGCCCAGTGCAGTGTTTTTTGCCAAACCCATTTTGGTCCAAATATGTGCTTGTGATACCGCCTACTGAGAAAGCCTCTTAGCACAGATGCAGTGCCAAATTACCATTTGTCTGACTTCACTAGCAGGCTTATAAGTTCTTAGAAACATTTGCATTTAAATATAGTAAATATACTGTAATATATGTATATGTTTACACACACACACACACACACACACACACACACACACATATATATATATATATATATATATATATATACATTAAAACCACCTGCCTAATATTGTGTAGGTCCCCCTTGTGCCACCAAAACAGCTCTGAGCCGTCGAGGCATGGACTCCACAAGACCTCTGAAGGTGTGCTGTGGTTTCTGGGACCAAGATGCAGATCCTTTAAGTCCTGTAAGTTGCGAAATGGGACCTCCATGGATCAGACTTGTCCAGCACATCCCACAGACACTTAATCGGCTTGAGTTTGGAGGCTAAGTTTGGCATGTTCCTCAAATGATTCCTGTATAACATATGTATGTATATGTATATGTTATACAGGATGTATAACATCCACATGAATGCCACGACCAGGGTTTCCCACCAGTACATCACACTGCCTCATCGCTCAGAGCATCACACTGCCTCTGCTGGCATGCCTTCTTCCCACAGTGCATCCTGATGCCATCTCTTCCCCAGGTAAGCAATGCACACACACCCAGCCGTCCACATGATGTAAAAGAAAATGTGATTCATCAGACCAGGCCACCTTCTTCTATTGCTCCATGGTCCAGTTCTGATGCTCACGTGTCCATTGTAAGAGCTTTCAGCAGTGGACTGGGGTCAGCATGGGCACTCTGACCGGTCTGCAGCTACGCAGTCCCATACACAGCAAGCTGCGATGCACTGTGTGTCCTGACACCTTTATATCATAGCTTTTTCAGCAATTTGTGCTACAGTAGCTCTTCTGTGTGATCAGAAGTGCTAGCCTTCACTCTCCATGCGCATCAATGAGCCTTGGGCGCCCATGACCCTGTCACCAGTTCAGAATTGGCATGCTTTGGACTACACCCTTCATTTACCTATAACTAAACTGAGAATTATTTGATTTGATACCACCTCATCTACTGATTGTTATGACTGAAGAGTCAGTAGTATTTTGCAGTAGTTTGGGGAAGTCACAGTTATAGTCACAGTCACAGAAGTGCAAGTTCTGTAAAGAAAGTTTTACAGAGTCACACTGCCAAGAAATAATGCTATACTATAAAATGGTCAGATTGCCAGCTGGTCATGCAGGGCAAGCTTACTATTTTAATTGAGGTGATTCTTTACAGAAACTCATTTCATTTCAGTGTTCTGCATGGACTCATAAGGAGATGCCTTAAGGGAAAAAGGTTCCCTGCTCCCTTCAGAAAGGTTGTGATAAATTAATGAGCCCCCTGTGAGACACCGTTACAGTATTGTAAAATGCTGCAATGATCACATCTTTAGCATGGAATGGGACTTTCCAATGTCTAGCAGTCCTTGGAGGAAAGCTGGTACTGTAGGAATCAGGCAGTGCCCAAGATTCAAATGATGGACACCATTTGCGAAACAGTTTCCACCTGAGAGCATACAAGGCCTGAACATTACCAAGGGGTCTTAGTTTCCTGGACCACTAGATCATAGACCTCAACCTGTGGGCCAAAACTACAGGCCTGGGTAACTTTGTTCTGAACCTGAAGTTTGTACCCCAGCAACGCTTTTATCAGGACCCACATGGTTTGATGTCGTTACTGCCCAGTGAACAATGTTTTTGGCTGTGGTGCATCCCACTGGCAGACCCCTCATAAATGGTCACTGGGGGACTGGAGGAAGGCATTGTTTAAGACTTGAGCCACAGGATGAATGGGGTGTGTTCAGGCAACTGCTAGAGGCCTAAGAGCATGACTTTGTCCATTTATGAGGCTGATGGAACTTATATGGGGAATTACATGGCTAGTCCATTTGGCTGTGCTGGTTTCTAGTTTCTGAAACCTGTGCTATTCTCTCCGGGCCTTCTTTATCAGCAGACCCAAAGAGCAATCCTGGCATATAGGGCAGATTTCACAAAGTTGATTTACAAATGTCTGGCAATGCAGACAGCACCAAACCACACTGGGAGAGAGCTGCCCTCTGTCTTTGTCTAGTTGTCCCACTGCTATAAGCAAGGTTTCATTCAGCTCCTCCACAGAGGGCTTAATAGCTGCAGAGCGGAGTGATCATTCCAAAGCAAGTCGCAGAATGGCTAAAAAATTTGCCTGCACAGGCTATAGGTGAGGAAATGTTCAAATGTCTCACCAAAATGTCATCAGTGTGTCTGCATTAGATACTTAGGCATTGTTAATCTGGACCTTGTTTGATGAAACCACCAATTATGCAATACAAGTGTCATGGCAGGTATGTAGCCTATGCCAGTCTATTAATAACCTGTCATATTACCTAAATCACAAGTCTTGGAACCTGGGCGTGGTATAGCAGAATACTTTTACATTATAAAAATATTATAAGCAGTCAACCAATCAATGCTATTTATAGTGATGGATGTATTTCAGTAACTGCTGTCCTGAAAAAGCAAAAATAACAAATGATATATGCAAGAGGGCTTGGAAAAACCCATCAGATACCATTATGGATGAATTCTGGAAAACAGCCAAAAATGGCTAAAAATAGGGTCTGAAGAAATAATATACTTTGACATCTCTACTTTCATAAAACATAAATATATACAATATTATACCAATACAGTGTTTTTTTTTGTTTTTTTTAGGTTAGTTTCTAACCATGCCTTGACTGTCTGCCTGCAAAGATCATGCCAGGTAAGGAGCTGGACTTTTCTATAACTTTACTTGTTATTACACTTGTTGTGTAATCATGACTCAAGTAATCAAGAGTTTACAACCTATATCTGTTCTATTCATTAGAAACAGCTTAACGTCAAAAGGTCTTAAGTTCTAAAGGTCTTAAAATCCTATCTATAATTTTTTTTATGGTGTGAGAAAATCAAAATTTGATATTGAAAATTGAAACAGATGTACGAGCAATATTTCTTTTAACAATGTAATGTACCAGTGTCAAATAAGCCACTTATAATGTGAATGTGTAGAGACAAATGCTTTGCTGTGAAGATGACCTTTGGTTTTTCACATTCTAATTATCCTGCTTCGCACACTTTAATCTAAGAAGTGCTATGAGCATACAGGACATTTTCTTCAAACTGTAAATTCTCTCTAGTAGTTCTATGATATGACTCTGTTGTAATGAGTTGTTTTATTTTAATTTATGATAATTAGGGAAGTTCCTTGAGATAATAAGGGCATGAATTTACTGTTAGAGTATTTGTTATGGTTATCATGGTTTGTTTCCAAGATAACTATGACAATGAATTGACACAGTCATTTCTAAATATGAACTTTTCTAAATATAAAGATTGAAATCACTAGCCTAAAGCCTTCACACTCCACTAACAGTATAAGTGGCCTATCATTTCTGTAATCACACACAGCCTTTATAGACTAATGAAAGATGTGCTTGAGCAATGCAGTGGGTGTGTTGCGATGGGTGGAGTAGATGTGTCTGTTCAGTTTTGCTACTAGATTATGCTGTGTAAACAGTCATCTACTCTGTCCTTTCGACTTCAGGTGTTGTATCAGAAAACTATGGGTGCCATTTTAGTCAGGAAACTCAACCATGGATAACATGACCCTGCATTGGAATACTGTTTTTAACATGTCCTAGCCACTTCCTAATTAGAAGAATCTCCCTCACCATCTTACTTGCTGTCCCAGCCCTGTCAGTGTGAGAAAAGTGCAGTGTCCCTTAATGAATCATGTTTTTTTAACCACCATGTCTTGAGTTGCATTACCTTATATGGTTTTATACCTATATTGCACATTTATGGTCATATTTATCCATAATGTCAGAAAACATTATCTTGTCCATAGGGCCAGGTGGTGTTGAGCCTCAACATTTACAGTACACTCACTGTCCACTTTATTAGGAACATCTGTACAACTGCATGTTCATGTAGTTATCTAGTCAACCAGTCAATCTTTCAGAATGAAGAAAAAGTGTGATCTCTGTGATTTAACCATGGCATGGTTGTTTTTACCAGAAGGGCTGGTTTGAGTATTTCAGAAACTGCTGATCTCCTGTGAATTTCACACACAACAGTCTCGAGAGTTTACACTGAATGGTACAAAAAAGCAAAAAACATTCTGTGTATGGATTTTATGCATTGTGCTGCTGCCACATGATCGGCTGATTAGATAAATGCATGAATGTGCAGTTATACAGGTGTTCCTAATAAAGTGGACAGTGAATGTATGTATATTAGCCATTCAAAAATGTTCATAATGTTCAAATCTTAATAAAGTCCTCATTTACAACGCCATACATTTTAAATTTCATTGAAATACTAATTATCTCTTTTGAGTGTCTAACAATTAAAAAACAGGCCGTTATTTGAGAGATATAAGCCAAGATAATCATGTAAAATCGTTCAATGGCCTCTCTTAACTCTTATTTATTTATTATTTATTATTGCACCTAGTGGTCAAAATGGGGACTGCAACAAGCACTAATAGAGGTCCACTGGGGAGGATTCTTCCAGCCCCATGCCCATGGGATAAGCAGCAGACAGACAGTTAATGACAGGGTTGCCAGATTGAGCTAATTAAAAAAATACCAGCAAATCATCAGAATTAAATCTAATACATTTTCACAAAAAAATGCAGACCATGTGTCTATGATAGAGCCATTGTAAAAAATGGGAGAGGGAAAGGGGGATTATTGAGTGCATAATATCTATACATCAGAAACACATGGAAAATTCTTGTTTCCCACACAAAAGCTAAGAAAAAGAAGAAAAACGTCTTCTTTTTGTGATACTCAATTTTTTGGATTAGTTTTAGGTCTTTTGTGTGTTTTTTAGCTGTACTTGTACTGGAAATTTTTCTGAAACCTTTAAAAACCTGTTAATGATATTACGTCAAACAAAGTTGAACAAATGCACATCTAAAACTGCTCAAACAGCTGCTAGGCTGTACGCTGGATGACTGTATGTTGTTGGTTAATAATATTAGCTCTTCTGTGTTTGTCTCACACACATGAAACACACAAGAGCCACTGTACACCCTCACTGTAGGGGTCATGCATTCAGGCCTGTTCCATTCTCTCTGTGTTACACCACACATGCAACCACCAACTTCTGGAGAAGGATGACTCATTTTCCACTTGTGCAGACCAGTGCTATTGGTTTTCGCACTACTGACTTTTCAAATGTGCATTTGTCTTTGTAGTGAAGGCTTTATGTACTGCTACTCTACTATAATGTCCCTCTTTATGTAGTTGTGGACATCGTGCCTTGACATGGTCAGTGACTTGATGAACAGTTGCGCTTCTGTTTTTCCTTACACATCATACTAATACATGAACATCATAGTTATAACAGAAAAGGAGTATTGCACTCTATAGAAATTTGCAGTGGTGGAAAGAGTACAAAAGAGTACACACTACTTGAGTAAAAGCACTGCTACTGTGGTAATAATAGTAAAAGTAGTCATCAAGAAAATAACACAAGTAGTATTAAGTAAGTCAACTGGCGAAAAACTATTTGAGTGACTACTTTGCAAATTACTTTTTATTTGTCTACAATTGACACAACTAATCTAAAAATTTTATTTTCTATTCTGTTCTTATGTTAAATGTTAAAAGCCAGCTAGCTTACTTGCTGTTTTCTAGCTACATAGGCTATGTTTACATGCGCATCAATATTCTGATATTAATTAGATTTTGGTAATATTCTAATTAGTATTGAGTCGTGTAAACACTGCAATCCAATTGCCAGGTTCAGATTAAGACAATATTCTGATTCCCCAAATTCCGATTCCCACCCTGGAATATGCATGTTTTAATCGGAAATTTGTTGTATGTAAACACCTTATTCAGAAAATCCACTGAAAGGAAATATATGCACATGCTCAGTCCACAAGGAATTGTGGGTGCTAACAGTTGCTTAGCTGTGGGCTAGGTATTTAGGGATGGCAACCCGGGTATATGTACAACAGCCATGTATACAGGAAAATTCTGATGCCTGTACGCATATAAACAACAGATTCGGAATATTGCTGCAACCCGAATATATACCTTAAACAGAATTTAATGTGCATGTAAACGTAGCCATAGTTAACTATAAAGCAAAGATGCCCCTTACACATTATCCTGAGCATTATGTATAGGATGTAGCAGATATATTTAACACAAGGTTAATACAGAGCTTTCATAACTATAAAACATGAAAAGATGTGGCTAGCTAGTCTGGTTCATTCACCTAGTTTATGGCTTACACGTACATGTTTCGGCAGGTTGGCTGTTGAGTATTGAAATGCTGATATCTCTGTGGGATTTGGCTCATATAATTTGCAGATCATTATCATGCTGTTTCTACTGAAGCAGTTATAAATAATGATTCTCAATACATTGGACCAGGGATGCTTATCTGTCTCCACTGACTCAGAATATTGCTGTAGTTGACTAAGCATTTGGCGTCTGATTGTTTCGGCAACAATCTTTATTTTGCACATACTGACTTTTAATTGAATTATAGTCTTCTGGGGTTAAATACTTTATTATTTTTACTCTGTAACAGTGATCAAAAATAAATGTATAGAAGTTGAATATTTTATTTTTTATAAGACTTAATTAAAAATGAATGTATTATTATTTAATTATTTTCAAAAAGTAGCAGTACAGTGAACTATGTACTCAAGTACTCAATGTACTCAAGTAACAAAGGTGCATGTAGTTTGTTACTTTCCTCCATTGATAATTTGTATATGATAAATATGAAAAATTGTCATCCTGTCACACTGAATAAATCTGCGGCTCTATAGGTGGATTCAGTTAGGGTGTTGGTCATATATGTACTCAGTAGTTGTTTATCAAGGTGTATTACCCTTTAGGGAAGAGACAAAAGTTGTTAGAACTAATATTTGGAATGTAGTACATGCAAAGTAAATATTAAGTCAAGTTCATCAGGCACACATCGACTCAATAACAGTGCCATATATTTTTTTCCATTGCTCAGTTTAGTTGGTTTCATTGAGGAACACCAAAATTCATTTGTTCTTTTCGTTTTTTGTCTTATTGTTTCCAGGTAGTCTTTATAAAACCACTACCTCAGCTTATAGTCTTTCCTTACAATAAAAAAAAATGTGAAAGATGAGACAGGATGATGGGTGTAGATCACACAAAGATCAGCTTTCAGGCATTAGGAAGCAAAAACAAGCACCACCCAGGTCCAATCTGAATGGATGCTATTAGGCGTTACTTTTCACTTTATGTGGGATGATGCAAAGAATACATAATATGTATTGTATTTCTGTATCAAGCAATTTGCTCTCTGTAGATTTCCCAAACCTGCAAATCAACAAAGAATAAACTGGAAGGTTTAATTGAAAAATTTGAGCAAGTCATTGAGTGTTGTGTGATATTCATGTGTGCACGAAAAACTGTGGAGTGAACATTTGTATTGATCAACGAGGCTTGAGTGCTGACTGAAGTGGCTGAAGTGAAAAACAACAAAACTCACTTTCGGTAACTGCTGGTCAGGATCACGGTGTATCTGGAGCCTATCCCAGGAACACTGGGTGTGAGGAGGGAATACAACAGTCCATCATAGAGCACCATGCTTACACACATTCACAATTAGGGGCAATTTAGCATAGCCAGTTCACGTACTGGCATGCTTTTGGGAGGTGGGAGGAAATCAGAGAACCTGGAGGAAACCACCGCAAACATGAGGAGAGCATGCACAGATAGAACCTAGGACCCTGGAGCTGAGGCAACAATGCTACCCCCTACACCACCTCACTGTCCACATATATCCAGTGATTATAAATGCAGATTCAGCAAACAAAAATGAAAATGTTTGGACACCCTACTAAATCAGTACTTACAGTGAATATAAAAAGTCTACACACTCCTGTTAAAATGGCAGGTTTTTGTGAAGTAAAAGAATGAAACTAAGATAAATCACGTCAGATCTTTTCCCACTTTTAATGTGAAATTGCAAAATATACAAATAAAGTGAAAAACAATCAGAAACTTTTTTTAGGGAAAAAAAGGAAAAATAAAAAAACTTACAATAACCTGGTTGCAGAAGTGTGGACACCCCTAAACTAATATTTTGTTGAAGCACCTTTTGATTTTATTACACCACTCAGTCTTTTTGGTTAAGAGTCAATCAGCATGGCACATCTTGATTTAGCAATATTTTCCCACTCTTTCTTGCAAAAACATTCTAGATCAATCAAATTGTAAGGGCGTCCCCTGTGCACAGTCCCCATCAGGTCACCCCACAGATTTTTAGTTGGATTCAGGTCTAGGCTCTGGCTAGGCCATTCAAAAACATTGATCTTCTTTTGGTTAAGCCGTTGCTTTGTTGATTTGGATGTATGCTTTGGGTCATTGTCATTCCTTGGTCATGGTCATTCCTTTTTATCATCAGCTTACTAGCAGACACCTGAATGCTCTGCACTAAAATCGGCTGGTATTTGTAGCTACTCATGATTCCCTTGATAAAAGCCCCAGTTCTGGCTGAAGAAAAGCAGCCCTAAAGCATGATGCTGCCACCACCATGCTTCACCTTGGATATGATATTCTTTTGGTGATGTGCTTTTTTTTTGTGCCAAACATACTATCCTTTAAATTATGGAATTATTTTACCTTTTGGAATTGTCTCATCAGACCATAATACATTTTGCCACATGATTTGGGGTGATTTAGTTGAGCTTGGTGTTGGATGTTTCTTGTGAGAAAGGCCTTCCATCTAGCCATGGCCCAGACTTGTGAAGGATATGTGAGATTGTTGTCACATGCAGAGAGTAATCAGTACTTGTCAGATATTCCTGCAGATCCTTTAATGTTGCCGTAGGTCTCTTGGCAGTGTACTGTTCCTGATGATGTCACTGTGGTGCTCCATTTTCTCTGCCTGTTGATGATGACCTTTATGGTGTTCCATGGTACATCTAATGTTTTGGAAATTCTTTTATACCCCTCTCCTGATCGATACCTTTCAACAATTGAGATACCGTGCAGGCTTTGTAAGCTCTTAGCGGACCATGGCTTCAGTAATCGGATGAAACCAAGAAGATGTGAACAAAATCCTACAGAAACAGCTGATCTTTATTTGGGGTTAATCAGAATAATTTAATTGATGACAGCAGTATGATAATTACTTTTGAAGATGAGATTGAATGTGATTGGTTCATTCTGAACACAGACACTTCCCCAATTAGCACTAACAGTGCTAATGGCAGCATGCATGTGGAGAGTGTCAGAGCAGGAAATGCTTTCATCATCTCGGAGCACGAAGTGAGGAAGGCTTTCAGGAAAGTGAATGCCAGGAAGGAAGCAGGAGAAGATGGCATCTCATTTCAGGTCCGCAGAGCCTGTGAGGACCAGCTATTACTGGTGTTCACAGAGATATTCAACCTCTCCCTAGCACAGCTGGTAATCCCCACATGCGTTAAACAGTCCCAAAGAAACCCCAGCCTGCCTGCCTCAATGACTATTGCGCAGTAGCCTTGACCTCAGTTGTGATGAAGTGCTTTGACAGGCTAGTCAGAGACTTCATCACCTCTTCATTACCTGACACCCTGGACCCATTACAGTTCGCATACCGCCCCAATCGTTCTTCCAAGGACGCCATTACACACCTCCTACACACAGCCCTGAGCCAATTGGACATCAGGATGGGCTGTTTGTTGACTGCAGTTCCAGCATTTAACATAATTTCCCTTCTTGATGTCCAGATGGCTCAGGAAAGGAAATTATGTTAAAATGCTGTTTGTCCCTGTGTCAGTGGATCTCCAACTTCCTGACCAACAGACAACAATCAGTACGGGTGGGTAGACATGTCTCAGCCTCCCTCACCCTCTGTACTGGAGCCCCCCAGCGTTGTGTCTTGAGCCCCTGCTGCACTCATTGTACACTTATGACTGTGTGGCCACTTCTAACTCTACCACCATTGGAAAACTGCCTGGAGAACTGGTGCCAGGTGAACAACCTCCTCCTGAACATCAGCAAGAGAAAGGAGTCTATAGAGGACTTCAGCACTAGGCAGGTGAGGATCTACCACCCCCTTAAGATCAACGATGCCCCAGTGGAGAGAGTGGACAGTTTCCAGTACCTTGGTGTTCAAATCACGCAGGATCTGTCATGGTCCTTTCACATTAACACCCTGGGGAAGAAAGCCCATCAGCGTCTTTACCAACAAATAGTTGTAGTCAACAAACATTTTAACATAATTTCCCTTCCTGAGCCATCTGGAAAGGGAAGTGCTTTAAACTGCCCTCTAAGGTGTTAAGGAACTTTTACACCTGTACCATCGAGAGCATCCTGATAGGAAGCATTACAGCCTGGTTTGGGAACAGCACCAAGCAGGATAGGCGGGCTCTTCAGAGGGTGGTGCAATCACCTGAGCGCACAATCAAGACTGAGCTCACTGACCTAAATAAATCTTTATTATATATGTTGGCAATTTCAGTTCACTACAGCTACCTCAGCCTGTTGTTGCACAGCATTATATTTCACAAACAACTGAACATATCTGCACCTTATTCCAAATATAGTCATACTGTTGCTGCCACCTATCTTTTATATTATATTTTTATATTTTTCCTTTTCTACCTGTATGCAAGTAAAATTCTGATTTACATAAATTCGTTTTTCCCTAAAATGTTTCTGATTGTTTTTCACTTAATTTTTATATGTTGTAATTTCACATTGAAGATGGAAAACATAACATTATTCTGACATGATTTATCATGGTTTCATTTTTTTTACATCACAAAAACCTGCCATTTTAACAGGGGTGTGTAGATTTTTTATATCCATTGTAGTAAAACCCTCTTTGGCAGATATCTTGCAAAATTTTTATGTAGCTAGCTAAGAGTCTGTCTATTCTTGTTTAATGAACTTTCACCCACTCTTTCTTGCAGAACTGAGATCTTGGGCTGTCTGCATGTTTAAGATCTACCCACAGATTTTAAGTGATGTTCAAGTCAGGGGACAAGTAGTTCATGCTGGATTTTAAGGTAAGTTTTGGATCATTGTCCTGTTGTAGAAGCCAATCTCTTTTCACCGCCAGTTTCTTGACTGGCTATGTCAAATTCTTGCTTCCAGAATTCACTAATATTTACCAGAATCCATTCTCCCATCTACCTGTACAATGTTTCCTGTGTGACTGACTGCCACACAACCATAAAGCATAACTGATCTATCGCAATGCATAATAGTAGGGAAGGTGTTCTTTTTGTCATCAAATACTGATCCTTTTGTCTCCAAACATACCTTTGGTGATTGTGGTTGAAGATTTCCATTTTTATTTCATCAATCCACAGCACTTGTTTTCAAAATGCCCCTGGCTTCCCTAGATATTGTTTTTGCATAAATCAGACATTGATTTTTCATTGATTGACATTGAAGTAAGGTTTCCTTCTGATGACTCTTCCATGCAGATCATGTTTGTGCCAGCACTGCTGTGTAGTAGAATGGTGCACCACCACTCCTGTGTTGTAGTCTAAACCTTCCTGCAGGTCCTTGCTGTAATATGGGGGTTTTGCTTTGCCTTTCTGGCCAGCATATGAGCAGTTCTATCTGAAAGTTTTCTTGGTCATCCCAGTCTTGCCTTGACTTCCATAGTTCCCCTTAACTGCTATTTCTTAATGACATTTGGACAGTGAAAAATCTTTTCCTCTGTTTTGTAAGCATTAATTAGCTTCGTTTTCAGATCCTCATTAGGAGCCAATGGTTGTTAAATATCAGCACAAGTTTTGAAGAGTTAGAGAATTTACTGCACTCTGGAATTTTTTTTCCTAATGACAATTCTTGACCTGCCTAATAAGTCCTAATGAGCCAATTAAAGCCTAACTAGTTAATTAGGTTCTGAGTCTTTATAATTGGAAGGGTCTGCAATTTTTTTTTTCTATTTTTAACATAATTCAATATAAAGTAACTGCAAGAACACTTGCAGAAACATGTTATTTTTTAAAAAAAAATAGTTTCCTGCCATTGCTCTGTTTACTTCTTTTCAATTCCAAAATCAACAAAATGTGTCATTTGACCAGGGGTGCTCAAACTTTTGCATACAACTGCATTGGAATTAATTCTAGTATGTGTATTCAATTAGAATAATGAGATTAAAAATATAAATAGTAATACAGATATAAGAATAATTGGTTATGTATAGACTTGTTCAGTTGAAAGCTGACTCACTCGCTTTATATTCTTTTTTACAATGAAAAAAAAATTATACAAAGGGTGTACATGATGGGTGTTTTCCGGTCTTAGACAAAGACAAGCAATAACAAGAGCTAAGAATAAGGAATTCAGACTATCTAAGCCTCATGCGACTGTCGGGTGGGTATGATAAATTCATGTGTGATTCACTCTAAATCATCATCTCATTGCTACTTTGTTTTTTTTTTTGACCAACAGATTTTTTACTTTTATTGCATATAGCATGAAAACATTGTATTTCTGTACAGAAAAATAATTGCATGTGCAATATGTAGCATTTCAACATTTGTCTGTAACACAACTCAGCAATAAATCAACAGAGTAATCACTTGCACAGACAATTTTCTGTCACCAGTTGCTTGACAAGTTGATACATGACGTGATATATTGAATATGATGACGTTTTAAATAAGCAAGTTCTTGTCACTTTAAGAATGTTAACTGATATAAAACTATAACTCTATAACTGGATTTAGTGGAGAAGCAAAGCCGTAGCTGTGTATGGAAATGTATGACCATGTAAGTAAATTGTAAAACTAAAGCTTTTTGCAGCACTATGTAGAATTTCCACATTTGTCGCAGTGGCATTTAACAGGTTCCAAACACCCGGGCTATATTGGAAAATCTGACACCGTGCTGTTGCACAAAAGGAAACTTGCCAGCCTGAGAACAATGTCGCCCTTCATTTCATCTCCAGCTCTACACACCCATACCTGAGTGTGTTTTTACCATGACATGAGAGTCAGCAGACGTCTTACAGCATGGGAAACTGTAATATGTGGCTGAATGCCAACTTCCACAGTTTGATACAGGTTAGGACACAAGGTTTGGCTTAAACACTGGAGTCTCACACATCCTGCCATGAACAATAGAACTCATGAAAAACAATATGAAAGAGGTAATTTAGTTCAAATGTTGTTTAGTTACTATGGCACTATGAAGGCAGATGCACAGATAAGTTTCCACAGAATGGACTCATGAAGTTAAATGTGTGTGAAGGTAATGAGGAAGCAGAGCAAGTTAGAGATATTGCAGACTATTACATGCACAAATACATCAGTATTAATATAGTTTATATAATGATACAGTTACAGGAAGCACAATAAAGATGCAAATGTGCCTCTCCCGTGCAGACTGCTATTACTTTTGTACCATATGGATGAAAAAGAAAATTACTGTCACTCTTTGGATTGCATTTGTATTATTTAAAGTCCAGTTAAAGACTTTAAAACAATGGCAGTTTTCTAAAACTGTTTTTTTTATTTGTTCAAAATCTCTAGCCTGAAGAGTCAAGTTCTGCTTTATAGTTTTTGTAAATCTTGCTCTTTTATCTTTGTGCAGTGAAACAAGTGATACGTTTAGTTAAATATTTCCAGGCAAAGTAGAGGCTGATAGGCTTTGAGGCTCAAGGGTGTGGTCAGTATGACTTCTTATTGTAATCAGTGCTGCTATAACAACCGAGTGTTTCCATGCCTGTGCAGGCCTGTTCCCGAGAGCATGCAAAAGATCTCTTTCAGCAGACTTTTCAAACAGACCACAGTCAAACCCTGAGTAAGTCTTATCAGAGCTGTCACCCAGAGCTGAGCACACCTCTACATTGGGGAGAAAGCACAGAGGGGTGGAGTGTTGTTTATACAATGAATCATGGCTCTCATGAGTCTCAGCTAGCTTAACACACCAAAGCCTCACAGACAAAGGCAGAATTAAGTTCATCTAAGAGCTCAATGAAGTTTTAGGGACAAGCCCATTGATATACTATAAGGTTTTTTTGTCTGGGACAATTGTGTGAAAGTTGGAACTCCATTTGCAGTAATTCACCTTATTTACTTCACATTCCAAATATGAGTACTGAATGTACACTACAGAATGTGTACAGAGAGGTTTGTCTTGTTTCTATGAAACTTTGTTGAGCTGAAGTTGAAAACTATGAAAACTTTCTTAGAAATAAAGCATAAAATTTATGCATGCATGTCTGCTATATTGTATCTGAGTATTTTCTCTGTTTCAGTTTCTGGGAGTGGTGGTTTGTGTGTAGCAAGACTGGTGTTGTGTGCCTCTCACCAGCATTCGGGGGGATGTGAGATCATCTTTGAACTATAGCCAGCCTTTCCTCCCCCCCTCCTCCCCGGGTCACATCTGGAACTCTGTATCACTCCAGATATGTCAGTAGTGAACAATAGAAAGATAGAGAAAAAAATAAACTTAAGACACAAATAGAGATTATCTCTTACAAAACATTGCAAGGAGTGTATTGTGAATTTTATGACTTTATTTTGCACAGTCGGTACTTCTCCTGTGCATACTTGATATTTGAAATATGTGGCATGATACTTTAATTATGTGGTATGATATCTAAATTATGTGCTACGATCTGAGAAAGGTGACCAGCTGACAAACTGTCAATTAATATTTTATTGTAAGGGCGTTACTCACATGTTTAACCAACTAATGCATTTAATTTGTGGAATCTATTAGTATCCAATAAACTTGACAGCTTCTATTTAACTCACAGTACTACAGGAAGGTAAAAAAGTACAGTAGTGTGTGCATGCTGCTCTGTGAAGGTCTGATGTCCTATCCAGGGAGTATTCCTACCTGACTCATGTGTTCCTTGGATAGGCTCTGGATCCACAGCAAACCTGATCTGGATAAAGTGCTTACTGAAGATGAATGAAGAATGTACTGAAGGAAGGACACATCAGATAAGAGATGTTTACATAAATTTAAGTTTATTTGACCACAGCACAGTTTAAAAGATCTGTGCATGGCATTTTATTTATTGGACTATTGAATATACACTATATGACCAAAGGTATGTAGACACCTGGCCATAACACCCATATGAGGGCCTTCCCCATACTGTTGGAAGCACATACTTGTCTAGAATGTCTTTGAATGCTGTAGCATTAAGAGTTCCTTTCACTAGAACTAAGGGCCCCAAACATGTTCCAGCATAACAATGCCTCTGTGTACAAAGCTCCATGAAGACATGGTTTGCCAAGGTTGGTGTGGAAGAACTCAAGTGGTCTGCACAGAACCCTGACCTCAGCCCCACTGAACACCTTTGGGATAAATTGGAAGACACCGCTGGACATCAGTGCACAACCTCTTGCACAAATTCCCACAGCCATTCTCCACAATCTAGTGGAAAGCCTTCCCAGAAGAGTGGAGGTTTTTTTAGCAGCAAAGGGGGAACAACTATATATGAATGCCCATGGTTTTGAAATGGGAGGTTCAGTACTCAGATCTCCACATACCTTTGGCCATATAGTGTATCTGTTACTAACAGTTTCAGAGGCTGAAACAAAAAAAATGTTCAACTAAAGCTACTTGATACTGAAAAAAATGTGAAGTTATCATTATGAACTGATTGTGTTGTGACATAAATTAATTTAGGGCTTGTCTCTGTACCCCTTTTTTTTTTTTAAACCTGATTTTTGGTAACATGGTCAGGCAGGTACAACACAAGTTGAGCAATCCTGATAATTTAGAGATAAGGTATAAAGAGTAACATGCATGATCCTATAGTCAACAGGAAGGACTTTGGTCCAGCAGTGAATTTGTTAATGTAGGACACTATTGTTACTCAGCTGATAATATATCAGTTGTAAAAAAAGGGCGCTCTTACTGAATAGAATCCTTCATGTGCATGTAAGTACTTCAAAGTAATGTGATGTGATTACTTTTTCATATATAAACAGTTAAATGTGATGCAATCAATACTGCAGAGTTTTATTTCTTTACAGTAACAGATGTAAGATCAAAAGTCATTGGTTGATCATAATACAAACTAAACTCTGTGTGTATTCCAGCTCTGAATGGTATTAAGGAAGGAAAGCTGCCAAGCTTTAAAAAAAAATCCACAACCACAAAACTTTTACTGCCTTTAGTATGGTGTAAACCTGTTGGTTCTCACATTGTACTCCCTCTTCTGTAATCCCAACTCTCGAGGACATGGACACACAGACACACACACACACATTCCAAAGTTGTTTCCTCACTGGGGTGGTTAGTGGTTTCCCCTCCCTATCTGTTGCGAGCGCACACACACACACACACACACATGCACACACACAGAGCGCAGGACCCGCCCCAGGGCTCAGGCTATATGAAAGGACAGAGCTGGATACAGCAGATCACTCCAGGAGAATCCAGTTCAGGGTAGCTTCATCCTCTCTGCCATTCCTTCGTTAGCTTGTCTCTGAAGCCATTCATCAGTCAGCATGAGTTTCTACCAGCGTACCACCTATTCCAGTGGCCCTGCAGGCTTCACTGGAGGCTCTGTGGTCAGCCAGCGCCGTGTGGGCTCACTGTCCTCGGCACCTAAAGCCTTCAGTGTCTACGGAGGTGGCTCAGGCAGCACCCGAATCTCCTCAGGATTCTCAAGGACTGTGTCTTCTGGCTATGGTGGTGGACGGGGCCTGGCTGGAGATGGTGGCTTCAGCCTGGCTTCTGCCCTGGACAGTGAGAGTGTTCAAATGAATGAGAAGGCCACCATGCAGAACCTGAATGATCGTCTGGCCTCCTACCTGGAAAAGGTCCGCTCCCTGGAAGCTGCCAATGCAAAACTGGAGCTGAAGATCCGTGAGTACTATGAGAAGAAAGGACCAATTGCTGAGAGAGATTACAGTGCATACTGGGCCACCATCAATGACCTGAAGGATAAGGTAATGATGGAAGTTTGTGTGGTAAATTTAACTTTGGAAATTATGGCTTGTAGAATTATTGTTGTGCACTTATTGTATTTTATAAGGTCTACTCAGTCAATAATGTCCAATAATAACTGCCCTTGTTTCAGATCAAGAATGCCACTATCAGCAACGCCAACATCCTCCTGCAGATTGACAATTCAAAACTGGCTGCAGATGACTTCAAAACAAAGTAGGTGTACCTAAGTTATGAAAAACATATATACATAATGTACCATGAACCTAAAAAGGTAGATGATAGAATGACTTTATTTTATTATATAATAACTGTGATTAGAAAAACCAACTTGGTACTGACCCTCTTTCTCCACTGATTAGATATGAGCATGAGTTGATAATGCGACAGTCCGTGGAGGCTGACATTGCCAACTTGCGACGCCTGCTGGACCAGACCACCTTGACTAAGGCTGACCTTGAGATGCAGATCGAAGGTCTGCAGGATGAGTTGGCCTACCTGAAGAAGAACCATCAGGAGGTTAGTAATGTTATCACCACTGTGACTTACCACATTTTTATGAAACTAGACCACATTAACTAATCCAAAGGAATTGGAAAATTATGGAATGTATGAAACTAGCAAGGTATGATATTTCATCAATAATCGTTTTTACTGCATTTAAAATATTCAACTTGGAAAGCACAGTGATTCTGCTTGGGATGGATGCTCTTGTAGAAAAAGCCAAGTGCAGTCTTATGCCAAGAATCTGTTTGCTGAAAAAAGATGCCATTCTTAAACATCTCCATTTTTGGTTGCAATCGCCTTCACATTTTCTCTCAGGACTTTTGCAAAAGAAAACAGCAGAATTAACCCCAAAGTATTTATAACTTCATCTTTGTAGGAACTGGCAGCTCTGAGATCTCAGCTGTCTGGAAATGTGAACGTGGAGGTAGACGCTCCTCCTCAGCAGGACCTGAACAAGGTTTTGGAGGAGATCCGCTCACAGTACGAGGCCATCACAGAAAAACACCGCAGAGACCAAGAGGCTTGGTTCAATGACAAGGTGAGTAGGTGTTTTATTATTAATGACATATAATCATTGTTATTGTTATCATTGGTTGTGGCGTACCTTTCTAATATATTTGTATACTCTCTTTAAGTCGGCAGCACTAACCAAGGAGGTTGCCATCAGCACAGAGACCATTCAGACCTCCAAGACAGAGATCACAGACTTGAGGCGAACCCTGCAGGGCTTAGAAATTGAACTACAATCACAACTAAGCATGGTGAGACTCAGAAAAGATAAAAGAGTGGAACCAATTGAAAGAGGCAGAAATGGGGAGAGATTAAGGGGAGGATGTGTTATAGAATTCATGGAAATAGTTATAAAAAGTTACATAAGAGGTCAAATGAGGATAATAAGGAGGGTAAGAGGGGAGGCTGTAGAAATGGATGGGAGGAGACTGACTAGAACCAGGCATATTAGTGGGGAAGGCTGCCAAGGGTAACTTGTGTCCATATCCCAGAGAAACAGAATGATCCAGGGAGTAAGGAATGTGGAGACATTTTGAGGTAAAAGCAGCCAAAACTGCTAAAGGTTTCTGGCACTTGGGTGTGGACTTGCAGCACCTTGGTGTAACTGTCGCCATAGAGAATCCTTCCAAATATTTCAAAATGGAACTTTGGAAATAGTCTGTCATATGTGTGTTGATTTTCACTTCTGAAAGTTAGAGGTTATTTCAAAACCTTGCTTAAATTATGAGCAATCCTTTTGGTATGAGGATGGCAGAGATCATAAAAATGGAAAGTGCATTTTCTTTGCATAAACATCCAGGATTTCTGTGCACTGTCAAAGAACCATAAGCACTGTTAAACAGTGTACTTTCACTTAACTTTTTCCATGATCTCTCTGTCATACAGAAAGCAGCCCTCGAGAACACGCTAGCCGAGACAGAAGCTCGCTACAGTGCTATGCTAGCAGGCTTCCAGAACCAGATTAACATGCTAGAGTCAGATTTGGCACAGGTACGTGCCAGCATTGAGCAGCAGGGCCGCGAATACTCCATGTTGCTGGATATCAAGAGCCGCCTAGAGCAGGAGATCGCCACCTACAGAAGCCTCCTGGAGAAGGAGGAGTCCAGGTAGGGTCACATACCTACATGTACACACATTCTCAAGCATATAAATATATGACTGGTCATTATAACATACAGTGTATCTGATCCTTGAGTAGTGTGTTATGAAGCTAACTAAAGCATCTTTTTTTTGTCTTGTATCCTTAGGCCTCCTGGCACAGGTAATGATCACTTCCCTTTATTGTAGATATATTATTTGAATTCTCAAGCTTATTCAAATAATCCGAACAAATTATAAACAGAAATATGTATTCTTTTTCAGGTGGATCCAGCACGATCACTACCACCACCACCACGCGCACAGTCAGCTAAGCAGAGCACTGCGTTCTGAGAAACACACACACACACTAAAACATTGTTTCAGTGGGTCATTGCTTATGGTATGACAGTTAACAATTGTCAATCATAGTCGTAAAACCCAGGAAATAACTGTTTGAATTTGATAATGATTAAATCCACTTCCTTGTTGTTGTGTGTGAGCAAAACCTGTCTCCGGAAATAAAGCTGCTGGCAAATTTACTACTGTTCTGGTCTGACTCTTTTAGATTGCACTCATAGACATAAACACACACAATATAAAATGATACAGGACAGCACCCTCAGTCTGAAAGCTGTGTATCGTTGAGATATTATTAATGAAATCTTCAAAGAACAACTAAAACTCTCTGGTTTAGATGCTCCAGACACCAGATAAAAATAAACTTGGAATGTAGAGTCAGTGTGTTAATCAACAATTCTGCTCACATGTACCAAGTTGGTGTATGGCACAGCCTTGTCCACTTTGCCACCATTACAACACATTTGAGTTGGCAGTTGACACACTCCTACAGCTCCCTCTCCAAAGCCCCCTTTTTAAAGCTGAGAGACTGTTGCCAGGAAACCAGATCATCACAAAAACACTGAGTGGAAAAGCAAAGTTTAGCCTTTAAAAGAAGTCTGGAGTTTGTTCACCCTCCCTTTATCAGCAGTGCTCTTTGCCCTTGCGTTAAGCAAAATGGAAAAAAGAAGCAATGAACCTCAAAGTGTCTGGCAATGTGTACAGCAATGAGACGGCGAAAGAAAAAAGAAAACTTGTACACACCATGTACTTACTTTAGTATTATCTGTACCTTTGTTTTCAGAACTAAATATTCATTTTCTTGAGAGTATTTTTATAGTGTTAAATCTCTCTTCTTTATTATTGAATACAAAATTCAGAGGATTACAATAGATACATGCAAAAAGCACTACCAGTAGAACACGTCCCTAATTAGATTGAATTAAATTAAAGATTTCCTGGATAGAGATTAAATTTATTGTTACTGAAATAAATGTCTAAATACATAATTATTGTATTAATCTACCAGTATCTATGCTAGCAATAATAATTCTATATTGAGTCTATTTTGTTCCAAGCTTAAGAAACCTTGGAGACTTTCCTGTTAACAAGGCTAAACCAATGTCCCTGTGCTTGTGTGAAGGCTAGACTAGGTGTGGCTGCACTGTTTACTCAAGGACAGGAACTCGCATTCAAAGTACAGTGTGTTTTCACAGTTAGAAGCCATTTCATCTGTTCCATGCCATAACAATAAATCCATAAATCAACAGCAACTGTAAAACCTAGTCTTAAATGAGGGCATACATCCAAGCTTGTAACATTGCCAAGAAAGGTGTGTATATATGTGTTCCGTCACCTCTAAATGATGGGAACTTTAGTCATCTCAGTAGTCAAATTACTGCTGAAAGCTATAAGATTTTGGACCTATTGTCAAATTCTTAGCAGCATTTTTCACTACTTTAAGTCATTGCATGTCTGCTCTGTGATTAACAAAAAACTCAATTAAAATGTCATTAATATTTATTTGTCTTTGCTCAGGCATGGCATTTGGGAATTATAGTGTTCTGCTTTAAAAAGCTGGATGCAAGCGTTGTCAGAACTGCTGCATAACACATCAACAGATGGATCTACTGTGACCCTGAGCAGAATAAAGCGGTACTGAACATGAATCAATGAAGAAAAATGCTGTTGACTGGCTTAATTTTCAAAATGTCAAATTTTCTTGAAGCAATAAGGGTGTCTTTCATGAGAAAATCAGCTGAATTGTAGCGCCATCTGCAATTCAGATGATACAGCTGCCCTGTTCCTGTTTTGGTGCGTTTGTAAGTAAGTTTGAAGTTCGGTATAACGTCAATTGTATGAAACTTCATAAGGTTTCACAACTGAAAATCCATTGATGTAGGCAGGCTGGCTTAAATCAGTATTAGATGTGACCTCCACTAAACACAGGTTATTTGTAAAGCTTAGTGTTATCTGAACATTCAGCCAGCTACTCTTTCTAGTCTGCAGAAAAGGAGCCAATTTACAGATTACTTTTGGGAGATTAATTGTTCATCATTCTTTGTGTTAGAGGAAGTGTAGTGTAATGCATGTGTGTAGTGTAATCCACGTGTTCATGGTTGTTGGGATGTGTAAATAATTTAAGATAAAATAATGAACTACTTAGTGTATGAAATAAAGGGCATCTGCAGCCTATTTAGTGCAGTATGTATTCAGTGCAGAACAGTTTTGCATTCAGCCAAATAGCACATAGTCAGAACAACTGAGTGAACATACACTAGAGATATTCACGGCATATTGTCTAAGGTCATCAAAGGTCATCAAAAAAGAATTGTATGGTTAATACATTTCAACAATTAAAAATAAAATTTGTGTGGCTGGATGTGTAAACAGGCTGGAAGCTAGCCACAGGCCAGAGTTTGGGCACTGAAGCAATGAAACATTAACTATATGATTTCATGATTTATTTATTTCAACTACTATTTATTTACTACAACTATGTAGTTTGTCGTAACTATATAGCTACTCCATTCTGTTGGCTTTGTACTTGTTCTCTTCACAGTGACAATACAGTTGAATCTAATCTAATCCAATTTAATCTAATCTAATAAAACTTTAGGTAAAGTCAAATAACAAAACAAACAGAAAAAATACAGTGAACCACATGTCTTCTTTCCCTTAGCCAGTATTAGCCTACCTTCAGATGTGGTCAGTAATTACTAGCTTTATTGCTGACTAAATAATAATAATAGCCTGAAAATATATTGCCTTTGGTACAGTATCAAATATTTTATAATCTATAAACATACATATAAGTAGAAAACCAGTGTGTAACAAAAGTGGTCAGTGCTGTGAAAGCTGTAATTACATCACTCAAGATTAATGCTTAATAAGCAGAGAGATGCTTCTGGAACAATATCATACTGTATATTATACAGTATATAGAGGCTAATGTTGGGAAATACGGATCAGTACAATACCAATGTGTGAAAAGCTGCTTGTGGTTGTTTTTAAGAGGTACTGTAAGTGCTGTTCAAACAGCGCCTCCTGCTGGCCGTGACTTTCTGTTTAGGAATATAAAGCTGTAATTTCAAGCTTTCTCCAATAGGAGGCAGTGTAGAGCTGGTAGTCAGATCCCTTTCAACACTGCCATAAGCCACATAAAAAGGGTAAAAAGGCGATAAAAGGCGAGAGATGAGATGTTTGGGGGTGATTGTGGGGTGATGTTTATGGTGAGTGAAGGTAAAGCGTGTTGATGAGGTTGAGGTGTAGGTGTGCTGTTGAGTGTAACACTGGTGCATTTAGGAGCAGTGAGTGAAGCAGTGCGTTGTGAGAGGACAGTATGCTGTGGTGCTGGGTGTGTGTGTAGAAGCTGCTGCTTGAGGGGTGAGTGTAAAAGACTGAGTCCCGCTGTATTGCTCAGGCTGCACTGCAGTGTCTATTCACAGGCGCGATCCCACTACTGATCGGCACGGGGGCTTTGACCTGCTCCGTTCCCGACCTGGGCCGGTTCACCCCTCCTTAGGCGACCTGGTGGTCCCGAGCTCCCTCCGGAGCACCATATCGATACCGAACTTAGTGCGGACACCCGATCGGCATAGGCCACTGCAGCCCAGAACCCCTGAGCTCAAACGATCCGCCAGCCTCAGCCTCCCGGTAGCTTGGATTACAGGCACGCGCCACCGCGCCCGGCGAGAGTCGCGTGCATCATTCTACACCCTGTAGCAACATAAACACATGAACCAAGTCATTTCTGATCTTTAGCAAACGTTGAAAGAATGATTGCTCACTGATGAGCTTGGAAGGGCTCAGTACTATAGAGTTTTGTTTGTTTGTTTGTTTGCTTGTTTTTTGCTATTACTATTAACACATCTGGCTTGGCTTATTAACTGTTTATCAAGCCATAATACAACAAGTAATATGTGCTGGAGAGAAAACACTGAACTGTACGACATACTTAGAGGGAATAAATGATCTAAATTCATTCTCCATCAACACCAAGTCTGTGGGTGAATGAATTCATTCATTCCTCTGATTCATAATTATTCAAAGGTCATTCTGAAATTAGATTCATTTTTATGCTGTTGTGTGTTATTACTGTTAAATGTCACAGAATCAAAACCAACTGGAAAAAGTGTCCTAACAATCCTTTGGACCTGGGACTAAATATACTAAAATGTTTTATAACACTTAAAAGTGACACATATTAGATTCCAGGAAATGTGCAATGTATTTATAAAATCATATCAGTAGGTTTTTTATTTATTAATTCATTTATTTATTCATTTTTATTTTTATTTATTCATTCATTCATTCATTTGTTTGTTTGTTTTGATGAACCGTGAGCTGAATCCCAAATGGCTCCATGTTGCTTATACAAGTGCACTAATTAGTGTATGAATTAAAGGTTTATTTAGTGCACCATGTATTGTATGTAGAACCTTTTAGCATTCAGCCAAGTAAAACATAGTCAGTATCACTCAGTAAACACACAGTTTACGAATGAAATCATCATGTATATAGTTATAATATTAGAAAAAATCAAATGGCAAAACAAACAAAAAAATTGTCCAATGTGTCTTCTTTCCCTCACCCAATATCTCACTACCTGTAGATGTAGGCAGTAGCTACTAGCTTTATTGCTGTCTAAACAATACTACTACTACTACTACTACTACTACTAATAATAATAATAGATTGATTGATTTTTTAATTGATTGATTGCTGCTAAACAAGTAAATATGTATAACCAGAGGAAACTCTGGGAACAAGTATGAAAGGAGCTATATGACTAACACACACTGTATGTGCAAAAAAAGTATAAACAAACAGGTCAGTGAACACAAAGTCTGTGGCTGAATGAAATGTGTTCCTCCTCTGTTTTAGGCTTGTGATTAAGTTAAACTTGGTCCTAATGTGTTCAGTCAGTGGCATGTTGAGGAATAAAAAGGCTCTGTTGCTCTAATAAATAAGCAGAATATTATTGTGCAAATTTAAATAATGAGCCCAATATTTGAATATTTGAAGTATGTTCAATAAATGCATTTATACTGAGGGGGTCTGTGAAATTTATTTTACAGTTAATTGGATCCCTGGCTGCAAAATGTTTAAAAACCTCTATACTAGAGATACTCAAAGGCATATTGTCAAAGGTAATCAAAGTTTATGAAGAATTGTATGGTTAATACATTTTCAAGATGTGATAAATAATTTTGCTACTATATCTGCATAGTATAATTAAGCCCAGTTTAAATAATAGAAACTGAACTTTGTACACTACATTGCCAAAAGTTTTGGGACATCTGCCTTTACATGCACATGAACTTTAATGACATCCCATTCTTAATCCGTAGGGTTTAATATGGAGTTGGCCCACCCTTTGCAGCTATAACAGCTTCAACTCTTCTGGGAAGGCTTTCCACAAGGTTTAGGAGTGTGTTTATGGGAATTTTTGATCATTCTTCTAGAAGCACATTTGTGAGGTCAGGCACTGATGTGGGATGAGAAGGCCTGGCTCGCAGTCTCCGCTCTAATTCATCCCAAAGGTGTTCTATCGGGTTGAGGTCAGGACACTGTGCAGGCCAGTCAAGTTCCTCCACTCATCCATGTCTTTATGGACCTTGCTTTGTGCACTGGTGCACAGTCATGTTGGAACAGGAAGAGACCATCCCTAAACTGTTCCCACAAAGTTGGGAGCATGAAATTGTCCAAAATGTCTTGGTATGCTGAAGCATTAAGAGTTCCTTTCACTGGAACTAAGGGGCCAAGCCCAACTCCTGAAAAACAACCCCACACCATAATCCCCCCTCCACCAAACTTTACACTTGGCACAATGCAGTCAAGCAAGTACCGATGTAAGGCTTGGATGCAGCTGCTCGGCCATGGAAACCCATTCCATGAAGCTCTCTATGCACTGTTCCTGAGCTAATCTGAAGGCCACACAGAGTTCTGGAGGTCTGTAGCTATTGACTCTGCAGAAAGTTGACAACTTCTGTGCACTGTGCGCCTCAGCATGCGCTGACCCTGCTCTGTGATTTTACGTGGCCTACCACTTCGTGACTGAGTTGCCGTTGTTCCTGATTGCTTCCACTTTGTTATAATACCGCTAACAGTTGACCTTGGAATATTTAGTAGTGAGGAAATTTCACGAATGGACTTATTGCACAGGTGGCAGCCTATCATGGTACCATGCTTGAATTCACTGAGCTCCTGAGAGCGACTCATTCTTTCACAAATGCCTAGGTGCTTCATCTTATACAGCTGTGGCCATGGAAGTGATTGGAACACCTGAATTCAATGATTTGGAGGGGTGTCCCAATACTTTTGGCAATATAGTGTATGTCTGGGTGTATAATTACATTTCACAGATTTTAAGTTAGCCTGTGCCCAGAGTTTGGGTATTAAAGCAATTAAAACAAACATAAAAAAATGTAACCATGTGTCTTTTTCCCCCTCCCCCAACACTAGCCTTCCTTCAGGTGTGATCAGTAGTTACTAGCCTTATTGCTGATTAAATAATAAATAGAGCATGACAATATATTAACACTGAACAGCCTGAAAAGGTAAAATTTCTCTACCAGCAAGGATAAAAGGAGATATGTAATTAACACAGGCTGTAAAAGATTTGCATGCAAAATTAAATCAAGTGGTCAGTGCTGTGAAAGCTGTAATTACATCACTCAAGATTAATGCTTAATAAGCACAGAGATGCTTCTGGAACAATATCATACTGTATATTATACAGTATACAGAGGCTAATGTTGGGAAATACGGATCAGTACAATACCAATGTGTGAAAAGCTGCTTGTGGTTGTTTTAAGAAGTACTGTAAGTGCTGTTCAAACAGCGCCTCCTGCTGGCCGTGACTTTCTGTTTAGGAATATAAAGCTGTAATTTCAAGCTTTCTCCAATAGGAGGCAGTGTAGAGCTGGTAGTCAGATCCCTTTCAACACTGCCATAAGCCACATAAAAAGGGTAAAAAGGCGATAAAAGGCGAGAGATGAGATGTTTGGGGGTGATTGTGGGGTGATGTTTATGGTGAGTGAAGGTAAAGCGTGTTGATGAGGTTGAGGTGTAGGTGTGCTGTTGAGTGTAACACTGGTGCATTTAGGAGCAGTGAGTGAAGCAGTGCGTTGTGAGAGGACAGTATGTTGTGGTGCTGGGTGTGTGTGTAGAAGCTGCTGCTTGAGGGGTGAGTGTAAAAGACTGAGTCCCGCTGTATTGCTCAGGCTGCACTGCAGTGTCTATTCACAGGCGCGATCCCACTACTGATCGGCACGGGGGCTTTGACCTGCTCCGTTCCCGACCTGGGCCGGTTCACCCCTCCTTAGGCGACCTGGTGGTCCCGAGCTCCCTCCGGAGCACCATATCGATACCGAACTTAGTGCGGACACCCGATCGGCATAGGCCACTGCAGCCCAGAACCCCTGAGCTCAAACGATCCGCCAGCCTCAGCCTCCCGGTAGCTTGGATTACAGGCACGCGCCACCGCGCCCGGCGAGAGCAGTGCAGAGCGGAGCAGCTTTTAAACACTAACCCGCTCTGAGCCTCTAGCGGCCCTCTAGCGGCCACACCGGGAATTACACCCACAGCACCACTTCTCCTTCTCGCTGCTCTGCAGTTTGAAACCTAAAATATCTAAAATCAAAGATTTCTTCTCTTATGAATATAAACGTTGGCATTTAACGTGTACAGGGGTTCTGTTTATTTTAATGTTAACCTGCACATTTTAATAACAATTAGATCAGCCAGTTAATTCTTGTCTTTTTAAGTTCAGGGGAAATAAAACCTAAACCTGCACTGCTCACAGCCAGCTAAGTGCTAGCGAGCTAATTTAGCTAGTTAGCTACCGTTATTGCTTAGCAAACAGGAAAACCTCATCAGTAAACTGATAAACAGACTGTCTCATATGGAATTATAAATGTTTTATATTTTAATTAGAAATATCTGGTAGTAGAAATATTTGACTGGTAGTCTTCTGAGTCAGTTGTTTTACATGCTAATGTTCTGTTATTTCTGTCCATTTTAGGTTGCTCACAATGCAGCACTTTCCTGTTTATAATTGTTTTTGTGGGTTTAATTACAATATGCTGTATGTTTATACATTCATATTTTTGTTAAATTTACTGAAAAAACCCCAGATTTAATAATAATAATAATTATTATTATTATTATTATTTATTGTCATATGATTGTTGTTGGGTAAAGTAGTTGTTATTTTATTTATGTTCTTTTCTGCTAAAAGCATTGCCTTTTTGTTAAAAATGGGACATCTGTCTAAAAATCATTAACATTTCTTATGTATCTTATTACAATAAGCATTTTGGGTTTGTGCTGTATAATGCTTACTATGTTAAAGAAGTTTATTAAAAAGGGAAAAGCTCAAGCTGCACTGCAGAGTCTCTTCACTGGAGTGATCAGGAAGGCATTTCACACCGGGGGTGCTGGGATTTTAAGCAGTACACATGTGATATCTGCTATCTATATATTATTATTTATATGTTAGCAGTTGGAGCTGCAGTTGCAGTTAAAGGAATCCTGAAAGAGAGGGTGCTGTAGTGTCCTTGCCCAGCGTCCTTGCCCAGCGTCCTTGCCCACTACTGATCACACCTGGAGAAATCGGTGCTGGAGAGAAAACACCAAACACTATGATTTGGTGAATATTAATTTATAATGTTATTCATAAAGGTGAATAAAATTATAAATTCATTCTTTTCTCAACACAAACCCTGTGGGTGTTTGACATTTGCTCCTCCTCTCTTTCATAATTAAATGTCATTATGAACTTAGATAACATTTAACGCTGTTGTGTGTTATTTCTGCTAAATGTCACAGAAACAAGAGCAACTGGGAAGAGTGCAAAAACAATCCTTTGGATCTGAGGCCAAATATAGTGAAACAGCAGAATGTGTTTTCACCATTAAGAGTGACACATATTAGAGTCCAAGAAAATATGCAATGTATTTGGAAAAACATATCAGTAAGTGTTCACACCAAGGTTGATTTAGCTC
The DNA here is from genome assembly GCF_027358585.1 of Pangasianodon hypophthalmus. Classification (NCBI taxonomy): domain Eukaryota; kingdom Metazoa; phylum Chordata; class Actinopteri; order Siluriformes; family Pangasiidae; genus Pangasianodon; species Pangasianodon hypophthalmus. The sequence goes on from NC_069720.1 coordinate 21,372,690, forward strand.
CCAGATAGTTCAAATGAGAGACTATAAAGGACATTTAACAGCAGATGAGCCATTAACTGAATCCCAAATGGCTCTCTATCCCTTATATAAGTCTACTAGTTAATATATGAAAAAAAGCTTCTACAGAGTATTTAATGCACCCTATATTTAATGGAGAACAGTTTTGCATTCAGCCAAGTAACACAAAGAGCTACTGAGTAAACAGACACTAGAGATGCTGCATGGCATTTTGTCAAAGGTCATCAAAGTTTACACATAATTGTATCGTTAATATATTTGCATTGCATTCTAATTAATTTTGCTAATATATATGAATAGTATAATTAAGCCCACTTTCAATAATAAAAACTGGACTTTGTGTGTCTGGGTGTATAATAACGTTTCCCAGGCTGGAAGCTGCCAGAGACCAGAGTTTGGATATTAAAGCAATAAAACTTCAGGAATGAGTATGAATTAGTACTTCCTGTAAGTAGTCATAAAACTTTAGGTAAAGTTAAATAACCAACCAAACAGAAAAACTCAATATTAGCCAACTAATTGCTGACTAAATAATAATAATAATAATAATAATAATAATAATAATGATAATGATAATCTTGGAATATATTATAATAATAATAATAATAATCTTGGAATATATTCACACTAAACAGCTGAAAAGGAATAACTGTAGAACCTCCAAGAAGATATAAAGGGAGTTACATGAATAAAATGGTGTAAAGGATTAATATACAAAAATGAACTAGTCCTTACTGTAAAAGATACAATTACAAATTAATCAAGATATAATATATTAAACATTAAATGTATCAGTATGCACTCACAGAACACTTTATTAGGAACACCGGTCCACTTACTCATGCAATTATCTAATCAGCCAATCGTGTGGCAGCAGTGCAATGCATAAAATCATGCAGATACAGGGCCAGCAGCTTCGGGTAATGTTCACATCAACCATCAGAGTGGAGGAAAAAGTGTGATCTCAGTGATTTTGACTGTGGCCTAATTGTTGGTGCCAGACAGGCTGGTTTAAGTATTTCTATAACTGCTGTTTTTCACAGACAGTAGTCTCTAGAGTTTACTCAGAATGGTGCAATAAAGAAAAAACATCCTGTGAGAGGCACGTCTGCAGATGGAAACACCTTGTTGATGAGAGACGTGAATAGAGAATGGCCAGACTGGTTCGAGCTGACAGAAAGGCTACAGTAGCTCATTTAACCATTCTGTAAAACTGTGGTGAGCAGAAAAGCATCTCAGCATGTACAACATGTCGAACCTTGAGGTGGATGGGCTACATCAGCAGAAGACCACGTCGGGTTCCACTTCTGTCAGCCAAGAACAGAAAGCTGAGGCTGCAGTGGGCACAGGCTCACCAAAACTGGACAGATGAAGACTGGAAAAATGTAGCCTGGTCTGATGAATCTCAATTTCTGCTGAGGCACACAGATGGTAGGTTCAGAATTTGGCACCAAAAGCATGAATCCATGAACCCAGCCTGTCTTGTGTCCACAGTCCAGGCTGGCACCAGCAATCATGCCACATTCAAAATCACTGAGATCACATTTTTACTCATTCTGATGGTTGATGTGAACATTACGTGAAGCTGCTGGCCCGTATCTGCATTATTTTTATGCATTGCATTGCTGCCACATGATTAGCTGCTCAGTGGTTGTCTTGGCACACTTTGGGCCTGTTAATACCAATCAATCATCACTTGAATGCTATAGCCTATTTGAGTATTGTTGTTGACCATGTGCATCGCTTCATGGTCACAATTTCCCCATCTTCTAACGGCTACTTCCAGCATGATAATGCACCATGTCACAAAGCAAAAGACGTCTCAAACTGGTTTCATGGACATGACAATGAGTTCAGTGTTCTTCAGCGGCCTTCCCAGTCACAGGATCTGAATCCAGTAGAACACTTTTGGGATGTGTTAGAACGGGAAGTTCACAGCATGAAAGTCCACCATGACAACAAGGACCAGAATCTCAAAGAAATGTTTCCAACATCTTGTGGAATCCATGCCACGAAGAATTGAAGGTGTTTTGCGAGCAAAGGAAGGTCTTACCCAGTATTAGTATAGTGTTCCTAATAAAGTGCTCGGTGACTGTAATTCCAGTGTGTAACAAGCTGCTTGTGGTTGTTTTTAAGAAGTACTCTAAGTGCTGTTCAAACAGCGCCTCCTGCTGGCCGTGACTTTCTGTTTAGGAATATAAAGCTGTAATTTCAAGCTTTCTCCAATAGGAGGCAGTGTAGAGCTGGTAGTCAGATCCCTTTCAACACCGCCATAAGCCACATAAAAAGGGTAAAAAGGCGATAAAAGGCGAGAGATGAGATGTTTGGGGGTGATTGTGGGGTGATGTTTATGGTGAGTGAAGGTAAAGCGTGTTGATGAGGTTGAGGTGTAGGTGTGCTGTTGAGTGTAACACTGGTGCATTTAGGAGCAGTGAGTGAAGCAGTGCGTTGTGAGAGGACAGTATGTTGTGGTGCTGCTGTGTGTGTAGAAGCTGCTGCTTGAGGGGTGAGTGTAAAAGACTGAGTCCCGCTGTATTGCTCAGGCTGCACTGCAGTGTCTATTCACAGGCGCGATCCCACTACTGATCGGCACGGGGGCTTTGACCTGCTCCGTTCCCGACCTGGGCCGGTTCACCCCTCCTTAGGCGACCTGGTGGTCCCGAGCTCCCTCCGGAGCACCATATCGATACCGAACTTAGTGCGGACACCCGATCGGCATAGGCCACTGCAGCCCAGAACCCCTGAGCTCAAACGATCCGCCAGCCTCAGCCTCCCGGTAGCTTGGATTACAGGCACGCGCCACCGCGCCCGGCGAGAGCAGTGCAGAGCGGAGCAGCTTTTAAACACTAACCCGCTCTGAGCCTCTAGCGGCCCTCTAGCGGCCACACCGGGAATTACACCCACAGCACCACTTCTCCTTCTCGCTGCTCTGCAGTTTGAAACCTAAAATATCTAAAATCAAAGATTTCTTCTCTTATGAATATAAACGTTGGCATTTAATCATATTATTAGAGCGCGTGAGAACAGAGGGTGAATTTATATTTCAGCTTGAATATTTTCCTTCTTTATGAATATGTAGGCCAGTCTTGTCATTTAGCGTGTACAGGAGTTTCTGTTTATTTTTACTTGTACACACTTTATAACAACATCCACACTGCTGTGATACTCTGCCCTGTAACAAAAAAAATTTCCTCAGATGGAGTTAAAATAGCTTAAATAAATAAATAAATAAATAAATAAATAACTGTCCCACCAGTCCTGACATGTCCAAGTGTTTTGTGGTGATGGAACTCAGCATTGTGTACCTTTACTTCCTTTATAATAATAAGCACGTCTGATTTAATAATCTGAAGTTTCACTTTATATTAAAATGGAAACTATAGAAACCCCTCCATATAATTCAACTTCACACATTATTTAAAGGTTTTACAAGTTCAATTACACATGAACTGGATTACGATAACTGTTTTCTTCAACATAGAACTGAAATAAGTTGTGTTAGTCATGTGTCTCTAAAGACAACACATCCCCTATAAGCCCATAATGCAATATAGAGGAATTTTTCCATATAATTCCGTTTTGCAAATTAGTTAAAGGTTTCACATTTTCAGCTACACGTGAATTGTATTTCTTCTTGTGCACTGAAAACCCCTAACAAGTTGACTGTACTCAGCTGATTGAGTAAATTCATTCCCTCAATTTAATCGAGTGATGGGGTCAATTCAAGTCAAGTCAAGTCAAGTCAAGTCAAGTGGAGTTTATTGTCAATTCAACCATATACAGCCAGTTAGTACATAGTGAAACGAAACAACGTTTCTCCAGCACCAAGGTGCTACATAAGACAAACACAGAACAACACAGAACTACAAGGGACTACATAAATTATACATAAAGTGCACAAGTGCAAACACGTGCCGACAGCACAAGACAGTACAATGACTACTGAGAGACAATGGGCACAGTAAGTCCCAGTGCAGCGCCGATCAGTACACAGTTCTGTTTAAAGTGAATCTAGTGAGAATAGTGCAAAGAGTACAAGTGTACAACAGGTAGCTGAAATAGTGTAAACATAAGAGTAGCAGCCTATGTACAGTATAATAAATATTGTAGCAGCATAATGTAATGTGCAAATACTTGCAAAAAAATTGCAGAGAGGATGGAGGATGCTCAGTTGTGTGTGTATATATGTATGTGTGTGTGTGTGTGTGTTCCTTCAGTCCAGTTTCCGAGTATTGAGGAGTCTGATGGTTTGGGGGAAGAAACTATTGCACAGTCTGGTCGTGAGGGCCCGAATGCTTGGGTCTCCCAAAACTTGTATATTTAAGTTCACTTGACTTGATGCTCATGTAGACTGTACTTAAATTGTTAAGTTCACTTAACTTGGTGTTCATATTGCGTTCTTAATTAGTTTAGCTCACCTAACCTGGTGTTCATATAGCATATGTCATTTATTAACCCAGACTTGAAACCGGCCCATGGTGGTGAGAGCGCAACATGCTAGCCACTAGACCAATAGGGTACCAGCATACTGAAATAATTATGTTCACTTAACTTGGTGTTCATTTCGTGCGTATTTAAATACAGCGTGTCCCAAACGCCTCCATACAGGGGAAATGAACACTTTTTAGCACAATGTAAATTTATTTAGATAGATAGATAGATAGATAGATAGATAGATAGATAGATAGATAGATAAATAGACAGATATACTTTATTGATCCCATGAGGGAAATTCTTGTGTTACAGCAGCATGGTCAGTACCAAGACACGTACACGTACGAGTCTGCTCATTCTCCAAAAAAAAAAAAAAAAACACACAAAATATAAAATATAAAATACAATAAGTTAAATTAAATGTAGTAGTATGTGAATGTAGTAGTAAATGTAGTAAATTTATTTATTTATTTATTTATTTATTTATTTTTTTTTTTTCAAAACATCCTCTACATGATTGCCATTTCTTTGTAAACACACACAGAGTCTTTTCTCCTACTCATGATGACCTTTAGTACTTCACTACACCAGTACCAGCCAGTCAGATAAAGAGGACCGCCTTCTGCACTGATCTACCAATCAGCGCATTAGTTCTCCTGTTGCCAGGCAGAACTCCTTCCATGGCCAATCACATCAAAGAAAGACCAGAGTGAGCTACTTTAATTCATTCATTTAGTTCATAACACTTGAAATCTTTAAATTTATGCATTTTGTAGGTAAATAAGTTAAACGAACTTTTGATTTACAGGTAGAAAACGTAACATTTTAAGTAATGTTTAGTCATGATTACTTGATTATTTAAGTAAAGACAACATTAGGGTTTACTGGGTGTGTTCTTCAGCACAGGACTGAAATAGGTTTATTCATTTGTGTAGTGTGGTGTTGATGTACATGAACTTCATGATGAAATGTCCCCATGGTATAGATCTACTTGTGGACTTACACTGTCCATCAGTAAAGCAAATACAGTATATTATCTTTACACGTCACATAATGCAGCAAACTTTTAAAAAGCTGTTGCTCATTGGTGGGTTTGGAGACATACAGCAGTTTAATATTACACTTATTTTTTTAAACACATCTGGTTTGTTGTATTAACAGTTAATGATGTTTTGATGCACTAAATCAGGTGTTGGAGAGAAAGCACTGTAGGAGTTAACACACCCTGTAGACAGCTATAAAACTTCAGGTAAAATCAATTAGCAAAACAAAAAGAAAAAAAAAAAAAAAGAACCACATGTCTTCTTTCCCTCATTCAATATTAGCCTTCCTTCAGATGTGATCAGTAGTTACTAGCCTTATTGCTTACTAAATAATAAATATAACCTGAAAATATATTGACACTAAACAGTCTAAAAAAATAAATAAAAAACTGGTCCCTGTTGTGAAAGCTGCACAATCACTCAACTTGGATGCTTAATAATCATAGAGATACTTTAGAATAAATGTATTTCCATTATATTTGTTTTCTGTATTCGTTTTAAGAGCCAAGTGCTGTTCAAACAGCGCCTCCTGCTGGCCGTGACTTTCTGTTTAGGAATATAAAGCTGTAATTTCAAGCTTTCTCCAATAGGAGGCAGTGTAGAGCTGGTAGTCAGATCCCTTTCAACACCGCCATAAGCCACATAAAAAGGGTAAAAAGGCGATAAAAGGCGAGAGATGAGATGTTTGGGGGTGATTGTGGGGTGATGTTTATGGTGAGTGAAGGTAAAGCGTGTTGATGAGGTTGAGGTGTAGGTGTGCTGTTGAGTGTAACACTGGTGCATTTAGGAGCAGTGAGTGAAGCAGTGCGTTGTGAGAGGACAGTATGTTGTGGTGCTGGGTGTGTGTGTTGAAGCTGCTGCTTGAGGGGTGAGTGTAAAAGACTGAGTCCCGCTGTATTGCTCAGGCTGCACTGCAGTGTCTATTCACAGGCGCGATCCCACTACTGATCGGCACGGGGGCTTTGACCTGCTCCGTTCCCGACCTGGGCCGGTTCACCCCTCCTTAGGCGACCTGGTGGTCCCGAGCTCCCTCCGGAGCACCATATCGATACCGAACTTAGTGCGGACACCCGATCGGCATAGGCCACTGCAGCCCAGAACCCCTGAGCTCAAACGATCCGCCAGCCTCAGCCTCCCGGTAGCTTGGATTACAGGCACGCGCCACCGCGCCCGGCGAGAGCAGTGCAGAGCGGAGCAGCTTTTAAACACTAACCCGCTCTGAGCCTCTAGCGGCCCTCTAGCGGCCACACCGGGAATTACACCCACAGCACCACTTCTCCTTCTCTGAAGTATTTTCACGTGGTACCTCATCGTACAAGATCGAAATCAGCGTTATGAACCTTTATTACACGCCTTAGACGTGTTTGGAGAGCAATAATACCTCATAATAATAATAAACCTGGTTGGTGCAGGTGAGCGCTGTGAGGAGGAGTACACCTGGCGCGCCGGCAGGTGGCGGTAAAGAGCCTTGGGTTTGCTGAAGGCATGAAGAAGAGAGCGAACTTCAGTAGCAGGTTACTTTTGACAATGCACTGGTAAGACATGATTATTAACCACTCACGTATTATGAAGTTGTGAAACAGGACATTCATTATTAATACGCAGTTGTGCTTGTGAAAGTGATATTATCCCTGTATGGATATCCAGCTTGTCAGAGTAGACTTCTTGCTAGCCAGCTAGCTAACCTAGCTTCGCCATGGCTGGAGCTCGCGTGCACTCTTCTAGTGGAGAGGAAGATTTAAAATTAATTTATTACACTTTTAGCTAAGTTCAGCATGCTGTGGAGGATTATCTACAACACATCGAAGGGTTTCCTGTGATTTTTCAAAGCTGTATTCTACAAATATGTGGCATAGCTACAAGCAATGTTGTATGTGATGTTGGTCAGTGCATTTAGCTGCTTCTTCAAGTCACTGGTTCTCTGAGTGGGAGGAAATCATAACCAACCCCTTGTTATCAAAGCTGTTCTATTTATTATTGAGTTCTTATAAATCTGTTAGAGCTGTAATTTGAATGTAATTGGTTTAATCTAGACCTCACTAACACTAACACCAACACTAACTACACAAGCAGACCTGTAAGTAATGTGAACTTGGGCTTAATGCAGGAATAAAAAGCTCTGTGGTTTCAATACAGAGCCAAAATATTACATTATACACCTATAAGGATATTAGGATAGTATCTGAATAGTGGATTATGTTCAGAGGGAGTAATGGATTATGTTCAGAGGGAGTCTGTGAGATGTATTTCACAGTTAAAGGGGTCCCTGGCTGCAAAAAGTGTAAGAACACCCAGGTCTAATTTAAATCTAATTTACTGATCCTGAGTTAATGCTTGGGGGAAAAAGAACAGGAGTTACTGAAAGTTTTTGCTGGAAGACATTTTTGTGACAAACTTGTTGGATCGTCATGTCGTAAATTCATGTCAGTTTTTTAAAAAATGCAGGAGACTTCATCGGCCAGGTCGTTGTTGAAAATCTAACAGAATCAGTTGTGAAATATTTATTCAGCAAACACCAAATTATCCCTAAAAATACAAAAAAACAACCAAAAATATAAAAAAAAAACAACCATCACCTTGAAACAGTACAATTTCTGAATTATTTCTGCATTGTTAGCGCTCTATATATAAAAAAATTTTTTTAAATATGAAGGCGGTATGTTAGTTTCTTTTATGTCACTAATCATTTTTACAACAGCAACTCGAAGTCAAAGTCTGCTTTATTGTCAATTCTGCCACATGTTCTGCACATACAGAGAATTGAAATTATGTTACTCTCAGACCCTAGGTGCATACAGATAACACACACACAAAAACTAAAAATACATATAAAATACATGCAAAAATACAAATAAATACATATAAACATAGTATTTTACTCTTCTACTGTTTTAAGTCTTACACTTCCTAATCATTGCTGCAACAGTGTGACAGTGATTCTGGCCGCTTCATTAGGAACACCTTTACTGCCCTTTCAAGCAGTTATCCAGTCAGCCAATCACATTAGATAGCAGCGTGAATCACATTAGATACAGGTCAAGAGCTTCAATTAATGTAACATCAAACATAGGAACAGGGGGAAATGTGATCTCAGTGAGTTTGACCGTGGCATAGGTGTTTGAGTATTTTAGGAACTGCTGATTTATTGTGACTTTCTCACACAGCAGTCTCTAGAGTTTACAGAGAATGGTGCGGGGAAAAAAAAACATCTAGTGAGCATCACTTTGGTGGGTGGAAACTGGAAGGCTAACTTGGGTAACCATTCTTTATAACGTTAGTGAGCAGAAAGCCAGCTCAGGACACTCAACACACCCAAGCTTGAGGCGGATGGGCTGCACAGCAGAAGATCACATTGGCGTCCACTTCTCAAACCTAAGAACAGGAATCTGAGTCTACAGTGGGCACAGGCTCACCGAAACTGGACATGAAGACTGGAGAAACATTACCTAGTCGGATTAATCTCGATTCCCCTTGCAGCAAGCAGATGGTAGGATCAGAATTTGGCATCAACAGCATGAATCCATGGACCCAACCTGCCTTGTGTCAACAGTTCAGGCTGGTGGTGGTGTAATGCTGTGGGGAATGGTTTCGTGGCACACGTTGGGCCCTTTAATATCAGTTGAGCATTGTTGGGATGCCACAGCCGCTCGGAGTATTTTCACATCCCTTTATGGCCACAGTTTACCATTTTATAACGGCCACTTCCAGCATGCTAATATGCCATGTCACAAATCACAAGTCGCCTCTCTTTCATCTCTAACTAAAGACAGTGATGCTTTAGTGCTTTTCTTTTATCCAGCTCTCTCACCTCCTCATCTGTACACTCTGCTCAAACAAGTCAGCATCAAAAGCTTCAACTTTCATGCGTAACTCAGTGCAAATATGTTGTAATGCATTGGATTGTGGAGCAGTCTCAAATTCTACTTTGGATTTCTCTTTATTATGATGTTGAACATCACTGGAAAATGGTGAGTGAAACAATAAACAGTGTGTTTAGCAAGCATTAGCTGACTAGACTTTAATTATTGTAAAAAATAGTTATTTGACTTACCGCAGCCTTCCTATCCGCTCGAACCAGTCTGGCCATTCTCCTCTGACCTCTCTCATCAACAAGGGATTTCTACTTGCAGGATTGCTGCATACTGAATGTTTGTTTATCTTTCGGTTCTTGGCTGACAGAAGTGGAACCCAGTGTGGTCTTCTGCTGTTGTATCCCATCCACCTCAGGGTTCGAAGGGTTGTGCATTCTGAGATGCTTTTCTGTTCACCACAATTGTACAGAGTACTTATCAGAGTTACTGCAGCCTTTCTGTCAGCTAGAACCAGTCTGGCCATTCTCTGTTCACGTCTCTCATCAACAAGGTGTTTCCATCTGCGGAACTGCTGCTCACTGGATGTTTTTTCTTTATTGCACCATTCTGTGTAAACTTTAGAGACTTGTGTCAGAAAATCCCAGCAGATGAGCAGTTTCTGAAATGCTCAAACCCACCTGGTCATTGAGATCACTTCTTCCCCTATTCTGATCTTTGTATGTATCTGTATGTATATGCTTCTTTAAATTAGGTTTTCTGTAGCTACTACTGTTGGCCAGTTTGTGGTTCTATTAAACCAGGAAAATCTTATGCCCAATAATTGGGGCATTAAAACTAAATAAAGTTAAAGTTTCTTTCTTAGTCTTTTATTTCATGATGCACTTTAATTTGTTGTAAGAACAAGGACTTTAGTGTCTGCTGTTGCATCCTTAGAAAACCATGTTACTAAGTATATTTGTGCACAGAAGCTTTTTTATTCTCTTTTCTTTACAGGAAGGCTACAGATGTGTTTGGTGGCTGGCAGCAGTGACCATGCTGTGTTTCCGTATTCTGTTCTTGGTGGTACTCCTCACTCAGGTCCAAGAATCCATCCAGGCCTCTGAGGAATTCTCTGTGCCTGATGAATGGATCCTGCTTCATGTTGTTCAAGGCCACATTGGTGCAGGCAACTACAGCTACCTGCGCCTCAACCATGACGGACGCATCATCCTGCACATGGTCAGCCTCAAAGGCGATGCCGACCTCTACGTCTCTGACAAGACGCTGCGCCCGGACTTCGATACCTATAAGCTCCAGTCAGCCACCTGCGGCCACGATGTGGTTGTGGTTCCAGGCGAATTTGTTAGACCGGTGGGCATCGGGATCTATGGGCACCCCTCTCACCTGGAGAGCGAGTTTGAGATGAGGGTGTTTTACGATCAGACTGCTTTAACCGAGGACCTGTTTCAAATGGATTCTTATTCTCCAGAGCAGAATCCTGAACAACCCAAATACCCACAGCCGGGCACTGGGGAGGAATTTGAGGAGGAGGAGCCCATTCTGTGGACCATTCTCATCGGGATCCTAAAGATAATACTTGAAATTTTGTTTTGATCATTGATGTGATTAGGATTAGAATCTTAGAAAAGAGCAATGAAATATGTGGCCAAAGTAACACAAGCACTGGAGGAAATTTTGCTTTTGGTAAACAGGTTCAATTTTTTATCTAGATCTAATCTTTGGGCCTTAACTGTCTTAACAGTCCCTGAAAATATAGTCTGTACTCATGATGTCATGTTTTGCTCACATGCAAATGGCAGTTTTACTGACAATGTAAGTGATTGCTTCCCTACAGTTTGTTTGATTGTAACTCATTTTCAGTTGCATTGCTAATGTATTATATATATAATCATTTTGAATCTGCTGAGGTTCTGAGCCCTATGCAATCACCCAAATCAGCTTTTGGAAAAAATAACAACTGTGCCTTTTGTCAGAGTCCTTTCCTCAAGAAATGGAGAGGCATGATATGATGCAACCATAACATTTGTAACATTTTCAAATAAAGTCAGTCACTTGGGCAAACTGCACTATCTCTTCATAAGTCAAGTTCCCTTTTTTGTAACCAACAAATTATAGTAAAAACCTCATAGGAGTTTCAGAAATTACTAGTTTTCCAGGCCATCTAGGTGAGTATATTTAGCTCTATCAATAGTTGCCATTGGTTTCACGTAGATAAATTAGTGGTGAAGGTATTCATTTATTATGTTTTTTCCTTTCTTTGTGTTACAACATCTTGAATATGCAAATCCCATTCAAATGTTTTCTACTAAGTGAAGATATACGTTAATCAGCCATGACATTAAAACCACCTGCCTAATATTGTGTAATATTGCTCCTTGGTCCAGTTCTGATGCCCATTGTAGGCGCTTTTGGCGGTGGACAGAGGTCAGTATGGGCGCTTTTCTATCATAGCCAGCATTTACTTTTCCAGCAATTTGTGCTACAGTTGCTCTTCTCTGGGATTGGACCAGACAGCTAGCCTTCACTCCACACACACATCATTAAGCCTTGGGCACCCATGACCCTGTCGCTGGTTCACCGGTTGTCCTTCCTTGGACCACTTTTGGTAGGTACTAACCACTGCATACCAGGAATGCCCCACAAGACATGTCTTTTTGGAGATGCTCTTGTCAAAGTCGCTCAGATCCTTACCCTTGCCCATTTTTCCTGCTTCCAAAACATCAACTTCGAGAACTGGCTGTTCACTTGCTCCATAATATATCCCACCCCTTAGTGCCAGTGTAACGAGATAAACAATGTTATTCACTTCACCTGTCAGTGGTTTTGATGTTATGGCTGATCGGTGTATTTGAACTTTGAGTACAAATAAGACCTTACATCTATGGTTCTCAAAGTGGGGAACCCCAGGGGTCTGTAACATACAATATGTGGTCACCTGACCATCACACCCATGTTTCCATTCCAAAATCATGTTGGTCCCCCCTTTCCTGTTATAATAACCTCCACTCTTCTGGGAAGGTTTTCCACTGGAGTTTGGAGCATGGCTGTGGGGATTTGTGCTCATTCAGCTACAAGAGCATTAGTGAGGTCAGCATACCTGCAACATACAAAGACATTCTATACAACTGTGTGCTTCCAACTATTGTGGAAATAGCTGGATAGTGTATATATTTACCCTTTTATATCACGTGACAGTGCTGTACATTACTATCAACTAGTATAAAGTTTGTGATGACTGTTATTTAGTTACAGTTGTAAGCCTAATTGACAATAACTAAAAGGAAGTAGAAATAATGTTAATAACTGTAAACTAACTAGAATTTTATTAAAACCAGGAAGTGCTGTTAATACATCCTGATGAGCAAAATGCACCAATAATTTAATAAGAATCAGGGAATATACAATATAATTAAAAAAAAATTAAATCTGTGTTGTAGTCATAAGTGTTCCTTGGAAATTAATTTACCCTAGCAGGGTATCATTTTTAATTAAATGAAAACCAAGAATATTACAACAAGATGGCATTCAAGTTACAATCTCCTCAATCTGCCTTATAACAGACACAACATAATATTAACCAGGGAATTTAAGAAAAAAAAAGACACCTGACAAAGCTCAACAAGAAACAGAAAATAGAACAGAAATAATAACTTTGTAAACACTACTGCAGCCATATCAATGATAATAAATTTATCAAAGGGATATTAAGATTATTTTTTATAATACATTATATTTATCAGATAATGTCAACAAAAACCAAGCTTTTTTATTTGTACCATATATTTCTTAAAAGCTGCGAGAAGTTGAAGAACCCTTGCCCATTGGAAATACGTATAATTCAGGCGCCCAAAACCGCACTACTACGTCATATGTTGGCGACGGTACACACACACGCAACACGACCTTCTAACAGAAGGTTTGACAGTACAATGTGTTGTTGATGAGTGCTTGTGTGGTCGTGGTTATTTTGTCAGAATCATGTTTCGTGCTACTTTCACAGTATGTACAAGGGGCATCGCTACACGGGTAAGTAAGCAGAAATGTGTTCACGAACACCTTGAAGTGCTAATTAAGCTAACATTAGCAAGCTAGCGCAAACCATAGTAGCTGGATGACTGCTCTTTTAGTGCATTTGTATTTGTCTTGAATAATCGATGCTGTTATTAGCTTCAGAAACACTTTACTGGCTTCACAGCTGACGGAGTTTTCTAACTGTTTTGTTTTCTCAAACTAGCTGATCTCCTCTATCTCTGGAGAAAGCACTCTTCCGTCAAATTTGCGTCTTCCAGCAAATCTAATAGGGGCTCCGAGACAAAGTAAGCTGCTCAGACATTACACCCATCATGAAACGTGTCATTGTAGTAACTACCTTTTGCAACTGACGGTATTTTTAGTGTAAATAGCTTTGGTTTGGCTTACCATTACTTTCAAAATGTCAAAAATGCCATAAATGTCAACATGTCTTACCCATGGTACATGTCAGATTTCGGACATTACTACAGTCCAGTTGAAACTAGGGGTGTTACGGTTTGATTTTCACTGTATGAGAACCTAGTCTCAAAAAATGTGTACAGTTATTACGGTTATTACGGTATTACATTACCATTGAAAAACCCACACATCTCAGTGGTGAGAATTAAAGGACAAATTTATAATTAAATCTTTGTACAAAAGTCTCTTTGCACATAATTGTGTGTGTATATGTGTGTAATTAATATATATATATATATATATATATATATATATATATAAACCAAAACAAAAGAAAACCAAAATTTTCTTAGAAAGATATTTTTGAGTACGACTTTACTATAAAGTCTCTTACACTGGGATTTATTCGTAAATCATTTGTATGTAAAAGAAATTGTAGAAATTCATGAAAGTCTTGAATTTACACATAAGAAAACTCACTAATGTAAACCTCAGCTGATCGGCTTCAGATCGTATCATTTGCATGGATTGGTGCGCTTTCATACACGGATTACACTGTCGAGTTAAAATTGCTTATGTATTTCAATTTACACACAAATTTAATGTAAACTATGTGAAATCCAGTTGTTTTATATTAATTGCATTAATTAAAGAAACATATAAAAATTGAAGAAAGCAAGTCAAGATAAATCTATAAATCAAGACATAAGAACAGTCATTGACTTAAGAAGAAATGCTGCTGTATAAAAGAAGGACAGACTGTAATGGCTCAGAGTATAAGCCACGGCATCGTCTCTGAATGCTGTGCGACACTTTATTTGGGCCAGAACTAAGTGACCAATGTCTCAAGCGGCAATGTGCTGTATACGCCCTAGTGTGGCTTCCTATTCCCTCCTGCTTTTCCAGCATGGCATCAGGGACAGCACATAAAACATGTCTGACAGTTTCTCTGTGTGATGTACTTGGTGTCCATGATCACCTGGGTTCAATAGATATATATCTGTTTTCATGTCAAACTATTTTCTTTTCACCTCACTTAATTCGCATCGAATTCACCTTTTCTGTAATTTGTACTTTGGCCTTTTTTACATGCTGTTAAATAATATATTTGTATTGACATAGATGTGACTCAGAATAACTTCTACTTCTTCCTATGAAGAAGTCTGTTGTGGCATTTACTTTGGCGTTGTGAGCTTTGCCTTTTATGGAGTTTTGTAGGCGTCACCAAATGCAAATCAGCTGCGCTGTGAACTCGTCTGGTAATTTTCAGGTGATTGGCGTTCAACATCAACATGTGCACGCAAGTATGTTGAAAATCAGAAATCAGCATTTCTGAAACTTTTGTAAATCTGGTGGAAATTTTTATTAGTTCACTTTGGCTTATGCTAACATTTACACTCAAGCTAGATTGAAAACTGAAACATTTACGCACAGCTACAAGCTTGAATGAGGCCTGCTGTCCGTATTTATCATGTTGTCATTAAAGGCTTTAAAGTGAGAGTGTGAGGAGCTGTGAGGAACAGTGGCATGCGGAGCCAAAATAAATCTAACTAGCATGGCAATGTGAAGAGCTGGTTAGCCAAAATTAATTGTTCGGCTTAGTTTTGGTAAGCAGTGCCTAGTTATTGTGTGCATGTGATAGCCATTTCCACAGTTACTCATTCCAAAGGTAGGAACATGCTAGGAGCAGCAGCAGAAGTAGCAATTTAACGTGTGTACAACAGTAGCACATTACATGGCCAAAGGTTTTTCGGTGCCGTCTGCGTCCTCTGTGCTCAGAAACGAGGTCGATGTAGGAGAAGAGAGAGGTTGCAAAAATTTTGGGAAGTCACAGTCAGCCACAAAAGGATGAGCGCCGCTGGAGTAACTCGATTGGGTTGAAAACATTAACGGGTATACAGTGTTAGACAGAAGTGCATTTTAATAAGTATTTTGGAAAAAGTAAATGGTGAGGTAAACGTCCAGTCATATACCGTGTCACTGTAAGAGCCCTAGCTGAAACCAACTGAAACACTGGCAATTTAATTCTTGTAGATTAAGTTACATCACTACAGTTGATTATGCTCTGGGCTCATGTTTTTAGAGAAGTATTTCTGAGTTGTTATGGTTTTGGTAACTTGTAGTTCACTCTTTAAACTCTTCTTGCTGATGACTGTTGGACCTTGGCCATGTTGCCTGTATGCTATAACTTGTGTACACATTTTCAGAGGCAGCCCTCCCCACCGGTTCTGAGCTTCCAGTCCTGCGCACATGTGATGCTGATATTCCAGCTCATCTCGCACCCGTTCAGACATGGCTGCACTCCTTAAAAAGTGATGAGAGCGAGCCGCTGGGGGTTGTTGAGCTTCACCCTGATGTGTTTTCTGTACCGGTCAGGTAAACCAATGTATTCATTTACTGCACTGATAGGAAGATAGACATTAAGCTTTATTTGTGTTTATCACTTGTTTCTCCTGTTTAATTTCATGAACAAGGCTCGATATACTCCATGCTGTGGAGGTCTGGCAGAGGAATTTCAAAAGAATTGTAAGTAGCCATAAAACACTCATTTAGTATTAATCACTCTAGTGTGATAATGTCTAAAAGTGTGGTCAGTTAATAGTGTAAGCTTTCACAGGACAACAAACATGATCATCAAACATGAGCATTCACAAAGATATCTAGCTTATAAAGGGTTATATTCCTGCTTTGGATAGAAGACATGTACAGTGTTTATACTGTTCATCATGCTATGAGTATAAACACAGTGTCATTATTGCAGAGGATAAAATTGATTATAATAATTTGTTTATTAAATTCTAGAGCCATGCCAAGGTGAAGAGCAGGGCAGAGGTCAGAGGAGGAGGCAGAAAGCCCTGGAAGCAGAAGGGAAGTGGACGCGCTCGGCACGGAAGTATTCGCTCCCCGATATGGAGAGGAGGTAAGGGTCAACTGGAACAAATATGGCTTCTCAGATACCGTATCGTAAATATGTTCTAGTAGCTCAGTATTGTGTTGCATGTGTAATTTTCTCTTATCGTTTACAACTAATCCAAAATTCAGTTAATAAATAAATAAATAAATAAATAAAAAGTTCCTTTTTTGTTTTAGGTGGAGTTGCTCATGGTCCAAGAGGACCAACCAGTTATTATTACATGCTGCCTATGAAGGTGCGTGTACAAGGACTGAAAATCGCACTGACTGCCAAACTTGCACAGGTACGTGAAGACAGTCTAATGATTACGTTAAATAGCATTTCCATGATCACGAGCAATTTTCTCCAAAAAATGAAACGTTGGACACAAGTACGCACAAATAATTTGTATTAAAAGTTATGGAACAAATTTTTTTTCCCCCTAAAACTAGAAAAATGTCATTCATTTTATATAATTATTTTATATAATGCCAAAAACACTACACGCTTTTAGATGATTCTCCCAAATCATCAGTGATGCTGATGCTCAGAATCTGGGATCTCACAGATGGTTTTTTTGTGTGGAAAAAATATGACTTCAGATTAAAGCAGACATGGCAGACGACAGCTTAACTCTGGGTTTTGGTTATGGGTTTTTCACGCCAAGATTACTTTTTCACACAAAACAGTTGGAGTTCCCCTACACACAAATGTGTCACATATCAGACACAAAATATAGCATGTTTAATATTTACGATTGAAATTTAGGACTGCCATGAATGCACTGTCAGAGGGGTTTAGATTAGATTTTACACTTGTGATACCACAAAATGACCTGGGACTACAAGATGACCTAGGTCTCAGAATTGGCCAGATTGGTCCAGGTAATCAAATACAACATAAATGTGCTATACAGTTGTTATTATTATTATTATTATTATTATTATTATTCTCCTAGGATTATCTTCATGTTATTGACTCGTTGGAGATTCCCACTCCAGACCCACGCTATCTAGAGGAACTGGTCAAACACAGGCAGTGGGGGGATTCGGTCCTGATTGTGGATGTGTGAGTATATCTCACATAATGCATTTACAACCCTGTTTATTTACCAACATTCTATGGACCATTTCTTTTTCATACTGAACGTTTCTCAGTCAATTCCCTTTCACCAAAAGTCGTAATTTATTTATTTTTTTTTAAACCTTATTCAGAGGGGAGGAGTTCTCTCCCAACGTTCTACAGGCCACGGCAAACTTGAAGACTGTAAATATCATTCCAGCCATAGGTAAGTTCAGTATACAGTCTTATGAGGTGATAATGCTTCCTGTTGTATTCTTTCTGCAAATGTTTACAAGTGAAGTTTGGAAGCTCTGATCTCATATCATTTGACCATTAACTGTTTTTTCCCTCAAATGTGCACTTTTACAGGCCTGAATGTTCACAGCATGCTTAAACACCAAAGTCTGGTCCTCACGCTGGAGGCTGTCAAGTTCCTAGAAAAGAAGTTGCTATGGCACGACTGTCGCTTCACAGCGCTCTACCCTTTCAAACTGCCCTATAGTGACATGCCATAAACATCAATGTATTAAAAAACAATTTATTTCATAAAACACTGATCTATATGCCATTCATTTCAATCATACAACTCACAGGACAGGGAAAACATGCATTAATAAATAAAAACCTTAAAAATTAAGGTGGCACGGATGTTAGTCATTTGCTTAAGTTACATTACGTATAGGTTACTTTTGCAGGAATGATTCCATTTGCCAAATCATGTCTGATTTCCCATCGTAAAGCAGAACGCTTCTTCTCTGTAGGCACCACATATGCGTTTGGGACGTATGTTCTCTGAGGCTTTGGCTGTAAATAATTACACACAAATAGTCATTTTTATAAAACCACATTCAGCAGGTGATTAAAAAAAAAGAGCAATTCTTTTGATACAACTATGAATCACTTGGATGTAACTTACAGGTGGAGGCTGGTATGCGAGTTGTTCCTGAAGATTTAAAAAAAATAAATAAAACCTGAGTTAGTCACATGATACTCTACATTTATTTTTATACATACTGCAAATACACTGGTATATAAAGATGTGTTTATATTACATGGTGGTTTTGAATATGAAAAAAAAAAGAAGTAATGGTACCCTGATGGCCAAGTGTAGCTCTTTCCTGCGCTTCTCTCCAGGGGGCTTAAACATCTCCCAATCCTGCTTGTACTGGAAATACCTGAGTGGGAGGAAAAGGAAAAGAATTTTTTTAAACATATGACCAATATACATTACTTACATACTTACATACAATATACATACTTACATACATATTGATATAGATGTAGAATATTGATGCTGTTAGTCAAAATTCTTACTTTGCAACGGGATCTGTTTTTTTCAAGTTTCTTGTGTGTGGGTGATCCATAACTGGTCGAATAACTAAGAGACAATTGTTAATAATTATATAAGGCTAAAATGAAAAAAAAAAAATTACCTTGTAATGTGCTTTAAGTATTCAACAAAACACTACAGAAATATATTATTAGTACTACTAAATCGGGTAGTTTTAATTTTACTAAGGAAGACAATAAAAAAATTTTCTGTGCAGAAATACAAGCCTATGTGCAATTTATGTAGCACATAAAATTCAGAAAGTATTTTTGCACATGGCTCCAGTTACTGTTAACATAACAGATTTTCAGCTTAAAATTACTATTGGGACAATTTAAATCAGAGAACTGATTATGGACTCAAACCTGTTGGAGATGATTCAAGAGTAAGAGCACAGAATATTAAAATCTTACAGGATTTGGGACGAGGTCTGATGTCGTTCTCACTGCGCGATCTTGTCTAATAAAAACAGTAAGAGCATTTTTCATCAGAGAACACATCATAAAACTAGCAGAAATTGCACAAAAAGCATAGCATGTCTGTATCATCAGTACAGAGCAGTGTTCGGCACAATCAGCCCTGATGTTCCAGCTGCACAGGATATATTGATGGTGGGTGACTGTACTGACCATGCCTTTGATGTAGGCCTGAAAAGCACTGGGCAGTTCGTCTGTAGCAGAGCTGTGTCTGTCACTGTAGCTGCTCGTCTCCTCGCTCTCAGAGTACAATTCATGTCGCCTGTGAGGAGCAGACACACGTAGTTGCTCCAAGCGCTCTTCCAGCTCACTTACTGGCTCTAAAAAAATAAATTAAAAAAGACAGAGAGAGGGAGACTTACTTGAAATGCAGTTTGTAAAAGTAATGTTCACCTACAGCAGATGCCATCAGCCCAGTCCTAATTCATCAGAGCTTAACTGCTTTAATTTTATTGCCTCCACAGATTTTGCACTAACTGAAGGATCTTTAGCAGAGGGTTGAAGAACTAGGCATGAATAGTATTGGCCTAGCTCCATCAACTGGTTCCATTAGGACAAGCCAGTACTTCAGCAATGAGAAATTATTAGAGCATCACAGTGACTGAAACCTAACTGCAATTATGAAGAGCTTGATTAACTGAAGTATTAGAAGCAGAGAAAGAAAAAAAAAAAAAAAAAAAAAAACACACACACACATAGGTGTTCAGAAAAGTTACCCACGTCTAAAAAGATGTGACTTTCCTTGTTTTGTCTTCCAGAAATCTTGCCTCGCATGTCCATCTTCAGTCCTTTGATCTTTTATTGTTGTCAGATATTCATTAAGTCTTATATTAAATTTATCATTGTTGCTCATACGGAATGTTTCAACGTCTTCCCAGTCTTCACTACAAAATGCCACATTTCGGTTGTTTGTTCTTGTTACCTGGAGATGAACGCTACTGATGGCTTTCTCTTCACTAGCTGGAAGATCGACGCTTTCTGCAGAAAGAGAAAGTGTTTGGCAATCCTCAGGGCATACAGTAAGAGACCTCAGTCTGTCCTCATCAGTTGTGCCATGAACACCGTCAGTGTAATTGTACACAGTGCTATCACTGGCAATAAAAGAATCAAAAGGGGTCCAATCACCTCTGTTTAGTGACACTGAAGGAATTTGTTGCTCAGCCACTTCCGAAGAAAGATGGTCTCGATACCAGGACAGAGTGGGGTCATCCTGAGTGTAAAGGGCATTGGGGTATTCAGTGTCTAACGCCAGGCCAAACAGACTGCAGTCATCTCTAACATCCACAACATCCAGGTCATCTTTAGGGGAGTCTGATTTGTAGGTTCCGTAGCCGGAAGTTAAAATGCTCGCTGTAAGGCTGCACACACTACCATGGTAATCCTCAGCATTTACTCCATTTTCATCTGGATCAGCACTACACTTCCAAATTTGCTCCGCAGAGCCATTGCTTTCTCTGTGCTTGGTATATATTTGGTCAGCCCACTCTGCTTCCTCAGTGCTATCAACATTTACCAATATGGCACTCTTATTGTTTGAATTTGAAAGTTGTTCAGCCGTAAGAGAAATTCTCCTTTCTGGATACTGCTTCTCCGTATATGTCTGTTCTCCATCTGTGCACGTCTGTTCATCATTCATCACCGGTTCCCTCACGTCATCTAGGTTCGCAAAAAAAGTTTTCCATGCTTCGTCTCTCACTAATTTTTCTCCTTCTGGTTCATCACCCTTCATTACACCCTGGCTAAACTCGCTGGCAAAATATTCTATTTCCTCTTCACTCTCCAGATCATCGCTTTCAGACTCCTCCTCCGAACTCCTGTTCATTTTCTTATCATTAACAAAACACTTGCTTTGTTCTTCCTCTTTGTTTTCTTCCACCTCTTCATCTGCATCACTTTCTTCCTCTTTACTTTGATCTTCTTCATTTCCAGCCTTCCCAAATTCAGCACACAAGTTCTCAATCATTAGGTGTTCAGTGTCTGACATTTCCTCTCCAGCACACCCTTCCTTGATATGATCTTCACTCTCCTCATCTTCAGTTCCTGATTTACAACTTTTGCTCTTCTCTTTGCCTTCATCATTTTCTTTTCCTGGGGTTTTCACACTGCTGTCATCATGCTGACTCACCTGTTCACCTCTTAGCTTTCCCGAGTCCTCATCCTTACTTTGCTCCTTAACACAATACTGCTTATCTTCTTCGTTTTTGCAGCCATCACCCTCTTGCAGCTTTTCTCCAGTCTGTTTCCAGTCTCCCTCTTCTTTGTTAATTTCCTGCTCGTAGATTCCAAGCTCTGTCTTGGTCCTGTTATCCTTTACATAACACTCTCCCTGGTCTTCACTTTCCTGATCAGTCCAGAAAGAGGAGGACAGAGATTCATTGTCCTCTTCATAGGTGTTTTCCAAGTGGCTGTAATAAGCTTTATACATTCTGAGGTTTCCTTTTGTGCATTCAAAGAAAATATCAGTCCATTCACTGAGCCTTGGCAGATGGCTGCTAAGGAGGTGGAGTGACTGTAAGAAGATTAGCACTGATAACCAAGATCTCCATCCTGAAGAGATCCTAGATCTACAGCACCACATGGTGGCCGCAAGACTGCATGACATTCACTGAGTAGACTGACACACACCGGTCACTGCGAGTAATTCGAAATGCTGCTAAACTTACCAGAGTCCTCACTGTACGTAGACTCATCACACACCTGAGAATGTCCCCTATGCTTCCTGGAGGGAAAAAGATCTGAATTATTTAGCTGAAAAATTCTAGACCTAAATCTCACACACACACACACACACACACACACACACACACACACACACACACACACACACACACACACACACACACACACTCCCATCTTTTAATATTCTCTTTCCTACAAGTGGGTGATATGGCATATCACATATCATTTTACAATAATTTAAGACATTTCCACAGTATAATAACACAGTACATATATTACTAAATGAAAGACAGCAGAACCGTAGTGCCACATTCTAACTGAAGATTAATGATACGTTTAGTTACCACCTGCAACATAATTATTTAACCCAGAAAAGGACATCACAATATTTAAAAAAAAAACAAACAAACAAACAAAAATCACTTATCACAATCTTTTTTCATGCATTATTTCCTAAAACATTCTAACCCGTGTCACTTTCAGTAGATACACAATCTGTTCACTATCTCACTATTCTGCTCTCATTACGTACACACACACACACACACACACACACACACACACACACACACACACACACACACACACACACACACAGTTGAAAGGAAAAGTGTGCATTCCCTATTGTTTTTTCGAAAGGGGCGGACAATTTTAATTAAATGTACTATGTCCTAAGGTTATGCTAACTTTTGCACTCAACTGCACGTGTATAATATACTATGTAAGGTAATTACCTGGTATGTACATCAAAGAATCCTAACACTCCCAGATATCAAAATCATAATACTTGAACTGTTTAAATTTAGATGCATGTTCTCTCTTCACTGCCTTTAAAGACAGAAAACTTACCTAAGCACTTTTCTCTTGAGAGCTGGTTTTGCATTAGCGTGAAGGTCTCGCTGGGGCCTCTCAGGTTCACTGGCACTCAGGACTGAGTGGTAAATGTCAGAGGACGTGTCCTCGACCTCAAGCCTGTTAGGAGCTGTAGAGGGTCTGATGCATCCGGGAGCCACTGAGTGCTTTATGTAAGAGTCACCATGCCCCAGGTTCACAGTGTCACAGTTTTCATCATTAAACGTTGAGGTCAGAACCTTGAACATACACATAAAGCATTAGAGATAATAAATATTTCAGTTTTGATGTAAAGTCACATTTAAAAACATGTATTGTAAGTATTGTGCATTGCAATTGTGTTCACAAAGACATTTTGGCAGAAAATGCATAAGTCAGGGGCACACTCAATTTCAACGTTTTTTAATTTTATATATATTTATATATTTATATAATATATTTATTTTATTTTCTTCTTTCTTTCTTTCTTGAGAGCAATTGTAACATGGCAAAGCAATTTCCCCCTGGGATTAATAAAGTTGTTTGAATCTTGAATCTTAAGTTATGTGTATTTTTGACATTTCTGTGCCAAGCCTTTAGTTGTCTTTATAGATCAGGTCTAGATATAGGCTTGTGCAATATTTATTTTTCCTTGCTCAAACAATTAAATCGACCAGAACTTATAGCTATTCAGTTTTGTGCTGAATTCCCTGGCAGTATGGATGCTGCAAATTTTGCTGTTTTTTTGTTACTGGTGAGACTTTAGGACTTTATAGCCTACAAAGGGGAATCAGATTCTGCCATGGAGTTGGAATTCAGCACAACTAATATTAGCATAACATACACTGATAGATTTTATTTCTCATGAAGGAACTCATTCTTCATGTACCTTGACAAAAAGCGAGAGCATGTGTTTGGCAGTGTCAGATAATACTGAGAGTTCAAAATATCTGCGTAAATCATTCCAGATTCATACGACAACTGGCTGACCTCCTGATTTATTGGAGAGATGAAGATTGCTCTTTTGCAATCTTTTGCAAAAGTTCAGTTTCTGGGCACTTGATGATGGTGTTTTGATGGATATTAAAAAGTCCTTGTGAACAGAGCTTTAGTAAGCACATACCTGTCTGTGCTGATCTGCTGCCCTATTGCCAGAGTAAATGTAGTTGTACTTGGAAGCAGCACTGGGGACCTGGACTAAATAAATAAATAAATAAATAAATAAATAAAAGTTTCAGATATCTGTGCTTTTAGAGCTACATGAGAGGTATCCAATTCGCTCCGAGTTGTTTTAGCGATGCGACCACCAACCTTTCTCTTTAGTGAACGCTGGTGGACTCTTGCATGAACTGCTGTGAGATTTTGGCGAGCTCCACTCAGCCGAAGTGCTGCTCTTGGACTTTTCATGATGAATCAGCAAGTCGAGATCTGTAGACAGGTAGGTTTGAGGTATATATTAATAATAACTGTTATTATGTAATCTATTAATATGTATACACGTCACACAATCTTGCCCTTAAGAGTAACATTATCACACTTAAAGATGATCACGTTTTCATCACATTAATACAATTACTGTTAGGGCACTGAATTGTGCATGTATCCTAAACTCACAAGGATCACAGTCACATACACTGTCCCTTCTGTACTTTAACTATTGCACAACTCAACACTATTAATGTTTATAAGACAATTGTCTGCGGAGGTAGAATTAAATAATGGGAGATTTCAGAATATACAAGAAGCTTTACAGCTTTCTAATTGTGGATCTGCCTCCACTCTCATCAGGTGGATATACAGTAACAGACGGAAGAGAGATATGGAAGAGAGATTTTTTTCCTTGCTCTAATGCCACTTCGCATAAAATCCTTACAGGGGATCATCAGACTTTCTGCTTTGACTATTCACAGATCCACTGGAGAATCACAGCTTACGTGTGAGTCGGGAAAGGCGACTTTTCACTACCAAAACTCACAGATTCACATATTATGATGGTTTCAGGGAGAAGCCAAGTTAACATTAAAAGTGCCTTTTAAAAAAACAACAAAACAAACAACAACAAACAAAAAAACTCACCTCGTTTGAAGTCACGCAGTCTTTGTTTCGTTATGTTGGTGTATCCAAGCACAGCTAACTGCTCTTGGATTTCTTCCTCTGAGAAGTCAAGGTTTTCCATTTCCTATGGTGAATTAAAAAATAAAAGCAATGAAACAATCTTTCCTGGTACATGTGTGGGCTGTAGTTTGGTCATAACATTAGAACAATACAGTGCTGTAGATAGTGAGCTAAATTATTGTTTATATCTTTATGCTGGAAAACAAATAAGTTAAACAGCTAAAATCTGAGATAGCAAGTTAAACTTCCTCAATCAGACCCATGGTTCTTAAAGTGGAGTCTGGAGAAACCCAGGGTTTCTATTATTATTACTATTATTATTATTATTATTATTATTATTATGGAAATCGCCCAATGCCAATTTATTATACTTATTTTGGAGTTCTTCACTTCAACTGAATAGGTTTAATCCAAACCTAAAAAACTGCAAAACAAGTAAGCAAAGGAATAAAGTTGAATGTAGAAGTTGATGATAATAATAATAA
Organism: Pangasianodon hypophthalmus; assembly: GCF_027358585.1. NCBI lineage: Eukaryota > Metazoa > Chordata > Actinopteri > Siluriformes > Pangasiidae > Pangasianodon > Pangasianodon hypophthalmus. Next base: position 21,398,299 of record NC_069720.1, read on the forward strand.
TAATAATAATAATAATAATAATAATGATAATGATAATAATGTTTTCTTTGAGTAGAAAATGAAGGAATCAAAAGCTCTATGGCTCCAAAGAACAGCCAAAACATTGTTGTGCATATTTAACTAATGAGATTAATATTTGAAATATTTGAGTTGTGTTCATGAAATAAATAAATAAATAAATGATTCACCTTTCTTCATAAAACGTGAAGTGGTTCGAAGGTTTTGTTTTTGTTTTTTTTGTTTTTTTTATGATTAAAGTGTCCCTTTCTGCAAAAGAAGAAATCTTGGGAACCTGACAACAAATCAGCACTGACCGAGCTAACCGAGCCAGCTACATTTAACCTTATTTTAGAGCTGGCGAGAGTGAAAACCAAATAAACTAACTACCTGTCGCTATATATTTAAAACCCCACAAAAGAAACGTGGCCAATTTTATTACCTTTTCGTCCAGCAAAATGTTTTCCTCAGCGTCAAGACAACGGAAGGCAGTTACACGAAGCTTTGAAAATGACGCCCTTCCTTCTAACCACAGCCCAGAAAGTCCTGAGGCGTTTCCCGGGAAACAGCGCCGCCTGCAGGCCTGGAGACGCACCGAGCATCTGCAGCTGCAGCGGCAGTATTATTTTGTGTAGTAGTATTTTTTTTTTTTTAATAATCATACACCAATTTAAATCGCAAAATTCTTAGAACAAATCTGAGAATGATCACAAGCTGTACTGATACGTTAGAGTCCATCATAATGATTAGTGTGCTGTGGGAAGTTTTTAGCAGTGTGTACCCACAGGTATCAGCAGAAGGCCCTGACTCCGCCCTCTTTCCGCAGTCCACCAATCACGTTTCGGCGCTGAGTACGTCCTCATGAATAAACATGAATTTTTAATAGTGCCTCCTGCATCTCGGAGCACGGTGGGGTGATTCAGTGCAGGAATATTGACAGAAAAAGCGTGGACCCCCAAAAAGGACTTTTTGCCTTCTCTGAGACATCAAGGAGACCATGGCGTACGCCAGGACTCTCCGAGCCTCCTTACTGGTGATTTTACTGCAAATATTCCTCATCTGTTCTGCTCAGGTAAGTTACACTCAATTCCATCATACTGCTATATATACTGACAAAATGTACACTAACAATACTGAAATATAACCTGTAAATATAACCTGACAATACTGCATCATACTGCTATATATACTGACAATATATAAACTAATAATACTGAAATATAACCTGTAAATATAACCTGACAATACTGCATCATACTGCTATATATACTGACAATATATACACTAACAATACTGAAATATAACCTGTAAATATAACCTGACAATACTGCATCACACTGCTATATATACTGGCAATATATACACTAACAATACTGAAATATAACCTGTAAATATAACCTGATAATACTGCATCATACTGCTATATATACTGGCAATATATACACTAACAATACTGAAATATAACCTGTAAATATAACCTGACAATACTGCATCATACTGCTATATATACTGACAATATATACACTAACAATACTGAAATATACAGAACTGTAAATATAACCTGATAATACTGCATCATACTGCTATATATACTGGCAATATATACACTAACAATACTGAAATATAACCTGTAAATATAACCTGACAATACTGCATCATACTGCTATATATACTGACAATATATACACTAACAATACTGAAATATACTGAACTGTAAATATAACCTGATAATACTGCATCATACTGCTATATATACTGGCAATATATAAACTAATAATACTGAAATATACTGAACTGTAAATATAAACTGAGGCTGAAGTGATTGTTACAGACTTTATTGTGTCTAAAGTGATGTATTTTAAAATGAATTAAATGAAATTGAATGCTTTTTTTATTTAACTTAATTATTTTTTTTCTTTAACTTGATTACCTCAGTTTTCTTTAACATAACTGTAGCCTAATTATATTTTATAGGGGATATTTTTCTCCATTTTTTTTTTTTTTACATCAGTGTCTGTTTGGTATGGAACATCACCAGGCTTTTATTAAAGCAGTGTGGTAATAATAACCTGATCTGCGGTTAGAGTTGCTGTGTCAAAGTGAATTTCTGTAAAATATGATGCTTATGGCTCAGATGCATATGGCTCAGGAAAATCAGCGGAATAAAGCTTTCGCATATTATGGTGAACTTTACCAAATGATGATTATGTGTGTGTGTGTTTTTAGAGGGGCCCGGTTGGTCCCAGGGGGCCACCCGGCCCTCCAGGTTTTCCTGGCATCGATGGCATTGATGTAAGTCCTACTTTAGACATCTTCTTCAACATCTTCTCTTTTATCCAAACCTTTATTTCAGTGCTTAATTTTCAGAACAAACAGTTCATCACAAGTGAGACATCTTTCTCTGTGACATGTCATTTATATGAGCACTTTGTTTGTTTGTTTGTTTGTTTGTTTTTAGGGAGAGAGGGGTCCAGGCCCTGGACTGGATGGACCTCCAGTAAGTAGTTGATCAAGTTGTAGTTGATTGTCTTCAACTTCAAAATTTCTGTCTATCTGCCATGTATACATCACAACATTTCACACTTTACTCTTTATTATATCGCAGGGCCAAGATGGAGACGATGGAAAAAACGGTTCTAGTGGACTACCAGGAAATCCGGGAGCAGACGTAGGTTTTATTATTCATATTTTTTCCGCATTTCTTTTAACATGAGTTGATAACGGTGTTGAAAGCTCTTCATCTCTGAGCAGCATCTCTAGTGGCAGGACACAGATGCTCTGTGAGCATACAGACTTTGTATAGTTTATCTTGGCCCCAAGGAAAAAAAGGGGGAAAAAATGCTCATGAAACTTGAAAAAACATGGTGGACATCAATTTGGCCATTTAGATGAAGAGCGTGAGAGGAAAGAGAGAGGAGAGAGAGCGAGCCCCATATGGACTTCATGCAGACAGAAGCCTTTTTGTGTGTAAGGAGGAAGGCTGAGGGTCTGGACAGCCACTGCTTTGGATGGAATGGTGCCTTATGCTAAGCGAGACGAGACAAAATGGCTCCTGTATGCTGTCCACACTGGCCATGATGCTCACTGTTAAAGAAGAGATTGAAAGTAATCATGTAAAAAAAAAAAAAAAGGATTGCTTGAGATTTTATGTGCATAATCATAATAATGGTTAAGAATAAACTAGTTTATTCTAACCACTATATTTATGGGTTGTAGGCAAATGAACATATTTTAGAGTGGTGTATTTTAGACTTTTTTGTGCTCAGTTGCTGTAGTGCTGAAATCTGCTTTGCTGCTTATATACCGAAGTGGCAGTGGGCGGAGTCAAATACACAGCAGCTCCAATACCCATTTGTGAATCAGAGACTTGTCAGAAATGTTTTTTCATAACTCACAGACACCTCTGACATTTTCGATATCAAATATTTAATTTGACTTCAGTATTTTGATTGCAGCCTTTAGACTTTAATTCCACTTGGCATATTTGAACAACTTCATACATAACAATTACAATCTATGGGCTGTATTCAGAGTTGATGACTTAAACTGGAAACCTGAGTTTATAAAATAGATCAATATATATATATATATATATATATATATATATATATATATATATATATATATATATATATATATATATATATATATATATATATATATATATAAATTTTTTTTTTTAAATTTGCTTATTTTATTTATTTAGTAGAGGTATTTCAGGGCAGGATAGCTTCGACTGTCTTTCAGTTGAGATTTTTTTAGAATAGTCCTAGTCATGATAATGACATTATTTGCCATCTTTACAAATGTGTCTCAGTTTAGCAATCCGAAATCCACCCGCACTAATTGTGTGCCAGCCTGTAAATATGCACTTTGAAACCACAGTAGTTAACAGCTGATTCTATTATTATTATTATTATTATTATTATTATTATTATTATTATACATTCTTTATTAAAGGGGTAGGAAGGGTGAAAAAGACTGCTGATTGAGGTTGCAGCAGTGTTTGTGTGTTTATATATAATATGATATATATTTATATTTAATATGATGGAAATATATATATATATATATATATATATATATATATATATATATATATATATATATATATATATATATTTTTATTTTATTTTTTTTTTTTTTCATCATATTAAATATAAATGAGATGTTGTACAAATTGTCAGACACTGCCTTGGATGTAATGTAGTTCCTTGTTGTGAATATCATGCAGTAAAAAAGCACCACAGAATTGCGAATAACTGAGATACGCCTCTCTTTTTCCCAAACTCCGCCCCATGCATACATCTATCAAGCAGCGTCCAGGTTCATATATGAAGTCTGAATGCTGATTTCAGTATCGACTCCACGTTACATGCATTCAGCTACACTCTAAACATGGCCTTATATGAGTAAATGTTATGTTAACCTCTTAAACTCCCAGAACCCATCCAGACTCCTATTCCTCACTCATGTAAATACATTTCTTTCCTCATGAATTCACTGTACATACTGAATAAGATGAATAAGTGAATATTAGGCCAGGAGGTTAAGGGGTTGTACAGTTGTCTTGTCTGCATACATCCTTGTCATAGTATAGTAGTTTAGTTCTAAGCATCAAATTATACTATCAGTGTGCAGTTATACTGAGTTGTCTAAGCTGAGTAGTGTAACATTTATCAAATAATAGATCATTCGTACATATTCTACATTTAAAACATATATTTTTTTTATTATAAACTGCAGTTGGCTTTGTTTATTTCCTCAGGGTGAGATTGGGCCTGGTGGAGATCCTGGCCCAGTTGGGCCCATTGGACCAAAAGTAAGTCACTTGTTGTAAATGCAGAAATCCATTTTATGGAATGTAATTTAAATCCATTTTATGGAGAATATGGACCCATTCTGAGTTGTCTCATATTTATTGGATGTCTTTAGGGTGAACCTGGCGATCCTGGACCTAGAGGAATTCCTGTAAGTAAACGAAATTTCAGCACAATCCAGATTCTCTAACTTTCTGTAACTGGGCCTATTTTACATTTTCTCAGTTTGTTTTAAATGAGTTAACCTATTTTATTATCACATCAGTGGACAAGCCATATACAAGTGCAAATGATGTTTTTCTTTGTATTATTTATTAGAATTTTTTTTGTTTTATCTGTTTTTTTTATGTATTTGCTCTTTATGTATATATTCTTATGATATTATATCCTGTGATATAAATATCATAAGAATATAAAATCAAAAAACAAAAATTAAAAAATTTTAAACAGTTGGTCATCTCTCATATACTGCTATTAAATTATGACAGATTTACTCTTCATTATTTAATGTAATTTATTAATTATATAATTATACACTTATTACACACTGTATAGTAATAAATTATATCTTTAATGGTTAACATTTTTGCACATCATTTCAGTGACAGTTCTTGAATGTTTTTACTGTATTTATTTATTAAGTCCTGACTCTGTACTGATTCAGATTTTGTTTTCTCTTTGTACTCTAGGGGGCTGGAGAGGATGGAGAACCTGTAAGTTTATTCTTTTTACTACTTTTTTCATTACTGATAATTACTACTGATTAATGTATCTCTTGTAGTCACTATGCCACTTTTTAAATGACCATCTTTCCCATGATTTGCGTGTTTCCTGGGAAGGGTGCAGATGGAGAGGATGGATTGCCAGGAGAACTGGGCAAAGCCGGACCTCCAGTATGTAGACTATTAAACATTCCTAGTGTAACCAACAAGCCTACTGAACAATGCTATTTTAATGCTGTGTGTGATGTGTAATAGGGGAGCCGTGGATTGAGAGGGTCTGTTGGACTTCCAGGACCAGCTGGACTGAGAGTAAGTTCTGCTAAATATGTTTATATATACATTTTCATACTACAGTGTCATCCATGTTTATCCATGAGTATCAGTTCCTTCTAATTACGTGTAACTGAAGTTATTCATCTCAGTGTGAGCATTGTTAAAACTGAGAATGTTTTTCTCTATTTGAAACACTTCTTAGGGCCCCCCTGGTGTTTGGAATGGTGAAGAATTGGTAAGAAATTGTTACGTTACAAAGTTTCAGCTGAAACAAATGACAGCTTCAGTCTCATTAATGTCATAAAATTATATAATCATTATGTTTGTCTGTCTTCTTGATGTCAAAAGACTATAAAATTACATTTTACATGTGAGTGATGTCAACATATACACACATAGGACTGTGATATTATAGAAGCTTCTTGGAGTTATATCCATCTCTAAGGATTGACTTGACTATGGAAAAGTGTGCAGCGTGTTTTGTGTCAATGTCCTAATCACAGTTTTGATTCTGTTTTGCAGTGTCCTAATGCCTGCACACGTGGACTGACCGGCTATAGTGGACTAGCAGGAATGAAAGTGAGTTGAACTTAAACGAAAATGTGACTGAATGCCGAAACTAGGCAAATCTTTTTGTTTACCAAATAGAGGAACTTGATTCTGATGTTGTTCTTTGTGCTTGCAGGGCCACAAAGGTATCAAAGGCGAACCTGGAGAACCAGGAAGACAAGGACATAAGGTAACGACTATAAAATGGGTTCCTGTATGTTTGACAGGATTTCAGGTTTTAAGAATTATGCACATTCCAGGTGTATTTGCAGGCCAGCAATCAGTTGCAAACTATTACAGTACTGAGCAGGCTTTAAAAATACATTTTGAGAAAAAAATACATTTTAAGTGTAGAAGTTGTGGATGAGTTGTTTAGAAGCACTATTGCTCATATTTTCTTTTAGGGTGAAGAAGGGGAACAAGGGCCCCCTGGAGAACCTGGAGCACAAGGAAAAACTGTAATGTGCTTCTCCTGGACATATTTTTAAGAAATTATATTATTAGTTATAATTTTAGCCATTGTTAAATTTACTATCTTCATTTACAATCCTTGTTTTTTCAACTACTGTGAATGTGTGTTGTAATTTTAGGGTCCACATGGACTAAGAGGCATCACTGGTTTGATGGGTTCTAAAGGTGACAGGGTAAAGATGAACATATTTAATGCTTCATAATTAAATACTTTAATAGGTGGCTGTTTTACCATAAAATGTCTGCAAACTTTCTCAAATAGGGCTTCCGTGGGATAGATGGTGACTTGGGTCCTCAGGGCATTCAAGGAGCTCCTGTAAGTATCAGAATCCGTATCATGTTGTTTTTCTGTCCTGTTGAACCTGTCTATGCGATATCATGATATCTTTATGTGATGATATCATGATAACCACTTTTCCAAACCTGATTATTATAATTCCTGTATCTTTTGGGAGTCATTTTAAAAATTGACAGTGAAATATTAAAATTGATATCTACAGAATCCACTTTGCAAATTTGTTAAATGTAGTGTGAAGTGTACCAGAAAACCATACATCAACAGTAATACTACAGTTAGTAATTTAGTCATTTAGAGCATAATCTGATTCCTCCATTAATTTAGGGCCTGTGTTGTTTAAAGAGTTTATTTAGAAAAATTCAGTGGAATAATGAACATCTCTTTAGGGTGATCGAGGGCAAAGAGGAAAAGTGGGTGAGACTGGACCAAACGGAGCTCAAGTGAGTATTAGCAAACAAAACATTTAACTCCAGTACATTGTCTTGTAGGAGCATCAAATTATAGGACAAAAACAAGATCCATATAGGATTGGGTACAATATACAGTATTACCTTTTTTAAATCTCTCATCACTTCTTTATAGCATAACCAAATAAGACAGCACAAGACAGTGGTTAAAAATAATACTATTATTATACTAATACAATTTTTTTTTATAAACAATGTGATTTGTATCATCTAAGGGGCCTCTGGGACTTCGAGGCATTTTAGGTTTACCTGGACCCAAAGGAGAACCTGTAAGTCCACATTCATTAATTTTAACATTTCAATTATAGAATGGACAAATCTCAGTACAAGTGTAGTAGGAAGTATAGTGAGCGGTTCCTGGTTTCTTTCCCAAAGGGTTTGCCAGGAATAGACGCTCGTGAGGGTATTCCAGGATTGCCAGGCGTTAAGGTAATATCATAATTCTGATTTAAAACCAGATCATAAATAGACTCTCTACTTAACTTCATTTTCTTTGCTATGCTGCAGCTAAGATATCTGTGTAAGTGGGTTTGTATGTTACTGGAGGTGTTCCTCAAGTCTGTCACTGCTGCTGTTTTAGGGTATCCCTGGCAAAGTAGGCCCTCCTGGTGAAGCTGGCCTTCAAGGCCTGCCTGTAAGTATGACCTTTTGAACATGCACAATAAAGATTAAGAAATCAATTTGAACAGGGCGGCATGATGGCGCAGCGGGTGGTGTTGCTGCTTCATAGCTCCAGGGTTTCCTCTGGGTTCTCGGGTTTCCTCACACCTCGTCAATACATGCCTGTAGGTGGACTGGCGTGACTGCATGAAATTGTGTGTGCATGGTGTTATGGATGTGCATCCCATCCAGGGTTTATTCCCACCTCATGTCCAGTGTTGATCCGGTGATAGGCTCTGGATCCACAGCAACCCTAACCAGAATATAGCGGTTATTGAAAATTAATTAATGACATCAGTTTGAACAGAACTAGAATGATAAAAATAACAAGCAAGCATTTTTATTTTTCATGTCTTCCTCAAGCAAGCATTTGAATACAATGGCAATGGCCGATGTCTTTATTTCCATTAGGGTTTGCCAGGCATTCCAGGTGCAAAGGGTGAGAGTGGGCAGAAGGTAGGCATTCGCAATTGTCCATGTCACCATGGCTGAATCTCTAGACACAATAAACAATTTACTATAGATAATACATTGAGATATGACAAGACAAGAAGAAACCTATTAGTATAATAACACATTGTGGACAAGCATATCATATATCTCAGTACTAAGTTATACCACACATGTATGGACAGATTAGAGTGTGTATGTTATGTGTTAGCATGTAACAGGATTATGATCTCTGGTCTCCTGTAGGGAAACTCTGGTGATCCAGGTGTGGCAGGACCAATTGGGAACAATGGGAAATCAGTAAGTGTCTTACGAAGTGCTTTTCTATGGAATAATGAAGAGAATAGTTGAGAAGTGATGCACTGTCTAGTGGATGTTTCTTCACCTGCTAAGTGATGCTTGGTTGATTGATTTCAGGGTGAACGTGGCGAACAGGGAGAAGTGGGACCAGTAGGACCAAGAGGTGGGCCAGTGAGTATGCTTCCACTTCCACATCACTGCAAACGGCAGACACAGAACTATTGTTCGAATAATGTAATGTCTGCATTCTCTCTGTGCTGGTGTCTTCCTCTCTCTTTCTCTCTCTCTCTCTATCTGATTATGTAGGGTGAGAGAGGGGTGAGGGGTCCAGATGGGCCGCAAGGGCAGCCAGGTCCAAGGGTAAGTATCTAGTACCTCTAGGCAAAGAGATAATCAGTAATAACACAATACAATGGAATAGATACATTTCTGTTCACCTTTCAGTGGTAATGGAATTTCATGTTGGGATAAAAGACCAAGAGAGAAAATAATGAGGAGCACAGATAGGAATTAAGAATGAAACGACTGAAAGACTAACAGTGAAGAAAAGAGTAGAACAACAGCAAAGATAAGAATAAGAATGAGAGAGGAAGGGGAGGATACAGAACGAAAGGATTGGAATTGAACAAGGTACTGTTATAGTAAACATTTTTTCTCAAAAGTATCAAATACCAAATAACTCCCTTTTTTTTCATATCAATATCAATTTTACAAAAAAGTACAAATGTAATTATAATCCAAAAAAAAATCATTCGGTGTGAAGATGCAATATCTACGTGGTATTTAACTGCTCCTAGCTGAGAATACTTTGTAGTCCATCACATTGTCTTATTACACAGTCGAAGTGTTGAACAATCCCAGAAATGTTAGACTTGGTCCATATTTTTTAGATTTCACGCCCGGGTTACAATTCGAATTGTAATGAAAAGTCTTAATAACGAGCCGTTCCGCTGTGACACAGTGATCAGAGCTGAAAAAGAGCCATGAATAGAGTCTTGTTATTGAAGCTGCGGCGCTCAGGGTTATTTTCTTTGGTAAGAGGATATTCGGGGTAGAATGGGGGTCTGAAAGAACCCTCTGTTCAGCAGGAATTCCTTAAACCAGCCAGGCTAAGGGCATCAGGCAATCAGGACCCACATCCACACACAGCTAACGACACCCAGCCCCAGCAGTAGGCTGCTTACAAAGTCATGTCCCTTTTTTTCATTTTTTGTGGTTGAAAGTTACCATGCATAAATGATTCAGTGTTAAAATTGTGTGTGCGTTTATGTGTGTGTGTGTGTGTGTGTGTACTTGTGTGCAGGGACCTAAAGGGAATCTCGGTCTACCTGGCGTTCCAGGTCCATCTGGTTTTCGTGGTCAGCAAGGCGACAGGGTAAGGCAAGGGATTAAAAAAAATAATTAACAGTACCAAAAATGTGTCACTTCATATTATGTTTAGTTCAATTTTTTCACACATCGCTAGTTTATCATGCAAAACTAATAATAACTACGGAGTAAAACACCACAGAATATGTTGTTATAGGAAAATGATCAGTGTTGAGGTGGTGTGATGTGAAGGGGCCATTACCACTTCAAAGTGGATTATTTTCCCATATCAGCAGTCCTGAAGTGTTTCTCTTATACCACAGCAATCTGCAAATGATTACAATTTTTAATTTATTAATAAACAACACATAATTTTTAATCGTTTATAGTTACATTTAATGCTGTGGAACATCTGTGAAACAAGTTCCTGTTATCACTCATGATATTGTAGATTGCGATATACAGTAGTAATCTGGCACTCCCTCATCCGCTTCTCTTTTTTCTCTCTCTTGAAGTTAATAAGACAAAAAAAAAAAAAAAAAAAACCGCAGTGTGTCATGTTACTGAGAAACAGGAAGGTGCAAAAAGTCCCCTGTCCTGAAGATTCTCTTGTGGCAGAAAACATACTGGCCATTAAAAAGTGCTGACACTCGTACATTTTCATACATTTTCTTTGGTAAATAATAATAATAATAATAATAATAATAATAATAATAAAAACAGTTTATATTTAGCCTTAGATTATCTGCCATGTGAGTCCCTGTGAATGAGCTGTTACTATAGAAATGATAACCTCATTTGAATTACAATCAAAACTACGCTAATAGTAGTTTAATAGTACTAGTAGTACTAATAGTAGTTTACGCTAATAGTAATCCACACCTTACGTCCAATCAGATTTGAGAATTCAGCAGCACTGTGGTATCTTTCATAAGCTTGTATATTTGTCTAATGTACTCCATTCTACTACATTACATCAGGAGTTTCAAATCCTAGGCATTCACTGACCTGCAATGTTTAGTATTTTTCCTCACTCTAACAAACTTGCTTCAATTTAATATGTTAAACAAGCCTATAAATAAAGTGTGGAAAAGGAAAAGACTAACTCGTGTATTATAGTTCAGCAAGGCAGGATTTAAGATCCACTAATGTACAGCAGTAAATATACTGGAAACATTTATCTTGGAAGTAAACAAATCTCAAAACTGTTTGTATTTCCTAGGACTAAAGGAAGCAAAGTATTTTTATCTTTAGGGAAATAAAGTCTTACGACACTTGACTAACTCCTTTTTCTGATCCTTATCAGGGCGCAGTTGGTCTCACTGGTCCAAAAGGCGAGCAGGTAAGCCTGTATTAACCATCTGTTTAGAACGTAGCTTCAAAACCCATCATTTATCTGTTTATCTGTAGTATTCAAATCTGAGATCTGTGTGTTTTTGTGTTTAGGGAGCACCCGGTGAGGAGGGCGCTCCAGGAGAAAGAGGGGACGTAGTACGTAACTCAAAAGAAATCATTTGAATTATTTGCTCTGCTTTTGTCCCTTATTTGTGGCTGGAGTAGTATTTCTGTTCACAGGCTGAATCTCCATAATTACTGTTAGAAAATCTGTGTCAAGACAGTAACTTTTGAAGTTCTGTCTTTCCTGCAGGGTGATCAAGGGGAACCAGGAGAGAAAGGTTCGGTGAGTGTGGCCTCATTAGCGTTAGGCATCATTTCAGAATTCCATTAGGATTAGCATGTTGTTAGATCAGTACATGACATGTCACTTCCTTATGTATGGACTTGCTGTTGTTCAGGTGGGAAAACCAGGTGATACAGGAAACAAAGGTCCAGAGGGAATGCGTGGACAGCAGGGACCTGAAGGTGGACCAGGTCAGCCAGGACCCAGAGGCATGCAGGGAGACCGAGGAGAACGCGGCTTACCTGGTGCACAAGGACGACCGGTACACTCTTTATTCTTAACATATCCAGGCAGCTTAATTAACGTACAACCGACCCATGAAAGCCAACTGGATCCTGATTTGAAGTATGAGAGCTGACAGTTTTATGAGGCCCTTTTTCTGCTAATCCTCTTAACCATCAAGAGTTTGTGGATCATGTGATTACGCAGTTACACAACAGGCTGAATTTGTTCCTGTAGTGAAATAACTATTCTTGGATCACTGTCTTTCAGGGTCGAGGACCAACAGATCAACACATCAAGCAGGTCTGCATGAGGGTTATGCAAGGTCCGTGTTTAATATATAAAGCACTAACAAATGACATCATGATATCAGCCTGAGTAACATAAACTATGTGATATAAGTCAGCAATTTCCAGCTCTAGTTTGACTAAAGCCTCGAATCTGTTCTATCACAGAGCAGCTCGCTCAGCTTGCAGCAAGCCTAACGAGGCCTCCGTCTGGCATTGTCGGGATGCCAGGTCCTCCCGGCCCTGCCGGCCCTCCTGGCTCGCCTGGAGACAACGGCTTCCCGGGACACACTGGAGCCAGAGGATTGCCAGGTCTTAAAGGACCTCCTGGACTTATTGGACTAAAAGGACCTAAAGGTACAGGACGAAACAAATATATATGTCAGTTTAATTGCTTTGGCTTTGAGTCGAGGTGATAAGGTGGTCGTCTGTAATATATAATATATAATATTAAAACTAACAAGTACTTATTTGTTTATGTCTGTGGCATGTTGCAATGTTCAAAAACTGCAACAAAAGCATACATTTAAAATAAATTGCAGATTCCTAATGATTCCTGTGTAATTGTGTAATAAAGGTGACATGGGAGACAGAGGAGACAGAGGGCCTACAGCACAAGGGCCTAAAGGCATTCCTGGACCACCAGGTCTTCCAGGTGAGTTCTGCTTGGGTCAAAATACATACTTTTAAAAGGTGAGATAAGTAAGGAACAAAACATGATGGGGCATGCTGTTATAGAGAAATAATCCATAATGAACTCTAATGAAGTGTTTTATTCCTTTTATACTACGGCAACTGCCAACGACTGCAATTTTTAATGTATTAATGAATGATGTGCTTTTTTAACCATTGTAATTACATTTAATGGTGTGGAACATCTGTGAAAGAAGTTAGTTGCTATTACATTATAGTAGCTATAAACATCCCTCACTGGTCTCTCTTTCTTGAAGTTGGCAAAAAAAAAGGACAAAAAAAAATAGCCTGTCATGTAATCAAGAAACCATAAAGCGCAAAGTCTTCTGTGCTGAAGACTTTCCTGTGGTGGGAAGTTTATAGACTCTTACAAAATGCTGACACGTAAGGCTCATTCCATAAATATTTCATCTATTTATAATTAGTCTTAGATAATGTAGAACGTCTGGCAGACAAGTCCCTGTAAAACAATAATGTATCAGAACAAACACAATATAAACCTGTGATTTGAATTACGGCCAGTACTGCTATCAGAGCTGTGTCAGAGAAAATTAATTAACCCCTTCTGACCAATTAGATTTGAGAATTCAACAGCGATATTTGTTCTATGTGAACATTAAACAGGGTGATTTTACTCCCTGCCACGTGAGCCTTGTGATACACTAATCTGAACACACACTCATGGCATCTGAAAGATTCAGAAGCAAATGAAGGAATTTTGTACTTGTTTCCAGAAACAGTTTATATTGCTAATCATTTGGGGTGAAAATAGAGATTCCTTGGGAACATTGAACTAAGTGAATACGGTATCCATTTCTGTGAATTGCCTGTTAGTGTCCAGCAGCCACTAAGATGCATCAAGTGATCTCTGTCAAAAGAGCTCACAAAGACACCTGTATGTGCCGTCGTAATTTCTCAGGTGAGCCCGGGCAGCCCGCATATGGCAACGATGGGCGTGATGGTATGAGAGGGCCTCCTGGTGTATCAGGAATTCCCGGCATTCCAGGACCTCCTGGGCCTCCTGGGCTTAACGGATACTGCGAGCCATCACAGTGTGTCCTCAGCCCAGTAGCACCGCCATCTCTCAAAGAGTCCATGATGAAGGGACCAGACGGACTTTAAAGTGGCTGCAGAATTGAAGTTCAGAGACTAACAGAAGGGAAACCCTTCACCAATGGAGTCTTTATTTTGAGGGGTATCCAGTGTAGTACTTTTTCTGCAATCACAGTGTGATTGATATTTCCATAGTGCATTCTGATTTTCCTTAAAGATATACCATGGAAGATTTTATGCCTTGAAATATTTGTGAGACATCTTTACATTACAGGGCTAAACGTTCCAGTATGCAGAAATGGACTTCCTATAAAAATGGACTTCCTATAAAAGACATGAATTAATTCTTTTTAAATGGTCAGTCATACAAAAACTTACATGATACATCCAGGGGAGTTATTTTCCAACTGAAGTATACCAGTCCACTCCTATCTTTACAGAGTAACCATAAAAATCATGAAATGTACTAAATCTTCATGTATAGT